>NC_092561.1:18468507-18766007 GCF_037975245.1 Apostichopus japonicus
AAAAACAAATATCGTTATCGCAGTGTATTAGCAGTATAATAATTATTTATAGGAAGTGCGTATCACGTACGATTGCTAGCTTCGCTTCATAACATGCTGTTCGTGCAACAACTTAGGACGACTCATTGAACGAACATTGTCGACGTTGTTGTGCATACAGTTCGTGACATTCCATAGAGTGCGGTTAGGTAGGCAATATGTATTTTATTATGCAGTGGCCAACTGTAGGCTTGTAATTGGCTATAAGCTAAATTTAGCTAATTGCATCTGCCAAACTAAGTAAGTAGTTGAATCAGTAGGCGTGAATGTTACTACGATTACAATCGAGTTAACGGAGCTGACGAGTATTCAAGACCAAAAGAGCACTGACAAAATATCATGCTAAAAAAACGACAGTTTAAAAAAAAAAAATCGACACTGAAAGGGGGGGAGCGGTCGCTCCCCCTGCTCCCCCCTGGCTACGTCCCTGGTGTACGCGGACCTTACAACGTTATTGTGCAAACTGGAGCTACTTTTTATATTGATGGAAAACAGCGGAGTACCATGAGAAGCAGGAATAATCCAATACGAGATGCACATTATAACCTGCGAGAGGATCTGTTCAGAGATGTGGCTTGTCTGTGTTAACAAAAAATAATCTGGCACCTACTTTCTTTCGTATATCACAGTCAATGGAATCGCCTGAGAGAGTCCCATCAAGGACACTTCTGAATACTATACGGATTTAGTTGACTAAATGGCAGGGATACCAGACGTCCGGACTTTCCCGGGCATGTCCTCGTTTTACTGACTTACGTTGGCCTCCGCAGCGGATTTATAATATTGCCTAAAATATCCGGATATTAAACTTCTAACCAAGTCTGCCAAATGTGAACAATTGTGCTGTAGAAAATCTATTTAACCGTGATATCAATATCATAGGCCTTTAGTGCACTATATCATAATTCGGCAGATATTTATGAAATATATGGTTAATGCTGGCAGCCCCTTTTAGTATTAGCTTATTGACAGTGTTGGCACGCAAAAATTTCAGAAAAATGCACAAGGACATGGAAAGCGGCAAATTTGTTGCATAGCCTAGAGCACAAAAATAATGAACTTTAAATTACCATGAATTTCTACAAATGGTATTCCATCAAATTGCGTTTCTTGTGGGACTAAATTGCTATAGGACATATTTTTCTTGCATAGCAAACTAAATAAGCTTTTGGATCATGACATTTTGTTTCAAGCAAGGCGCAGGAACATCTGTATAAGGCTACACATATGGCGCCATTTAAATGCTTGTAGACAACCTTCGAAAACAAATATTCAGAGGGTCCCTTTGAGCAGCTGCCCCCCTGAGATTTCCACCTCCTGAATGAATCAAGGCCCACGACAGTGTGAACGCCTGGACAGTATGAGCTATTTCAGTTAGCTTTAACGAAATGTTTATATCATTCATTGGTCAGTAGTGTCCAACCTCAAGAATCTAGACACGTATTGTAGGAATGGCGTTAAAAAAAAAGAAAAAGAACACAAGGTATTTTTTTAAGAAAGTTCACACAAGAAAAAAAATGGGCATGAAAAAACAATTAAACCCCAGTCCCTGTAGAAGGTGATGGTGTAATCATCGTTACGAGTGTATCACGATTCCCCTACTAAGGGAACATAATGCTACACAAACAAATCAAATCAAAAGACCGCTCATCGCGTATATTCACGATCGCAGATGCGATGACCTTGCTTTTGTTTTGGTTTTTACAAGTTTTTGTTAGAATAAATGAAGAGAGCTCCTAAGATTTAACCTGAGTGAACAGTGTAGCAGTCTAATGTGAAACTAACTGTTCATAAATATATGTATTACGTCTATATGTTTTATTTAGGCTTATCAGTTTTATTTGTTAGTCCCTTTATCAATGCCGCAATGCTTTAACTAAGAATATTGAGGCACACTGTCCCCCACACAATTTTACCCGGAATTTATCCCAAATAAAATGCATCCCAGACCGCTCTTGTTAGGTTGTTTTTTTGTTTGCGTTTTTTTTCTTTTTACTTTTATGTTTTACTTTAAAAATATACATTTTACTTTTTAATGTATAATAATGTGCCCCTTAGACGTCAGGTTAAATAGTTTTCGTATGCTTCGAAGATTCCTTCGTAAATTCATCTTCGTCATTTGAAGGTTTTTTTTCTTACTTTTTGGTATAACTTTGTAATTATATATTAATAGTTTCTATTAATTATGTAGAAAAGATAAGAATTCCTCAAACTTGGAAATTGTTCTTATATGTTCCTATTTTAATTTCAATATCATTAGGAGATCAAAGAAAATGCGAAATCTATCATGAAGAAATAAATAAAGTAAGAAATAGGTACTGTGTCAGATAAGGACGTTACAGCCACCCGATGGTCAAAACCAGATCCGAATACCCTGTGAGCACATTGGGGTTATAGACGTAAATTTATTAACTAGTTCAAAGCATCTTAAGTGTCTATTTGCTTCACAATTTTTATTCATTTATTTTCATCACTGGTATTAAGTATATCTAAACGGGAGTATAGCTAAGGTTATATATGTAAAAAATATTAATAAATACATATTAGCGTCAAGATGCAAAAATAAGATTCATACATGGTTAAAAACTTTACATTACCAGAAAACGAAAGTAAAAAACTAGCGTTAATGTGCTTCCCTTTGAATTTAAAAATGATAGTATGTTATAGTTTAGCAAGATATTAGGATTTTGTATTTTTGTGGAGGGGGGTGGAGGGGGGGGGCTTTAACTAAAAGACCTTTTAATGCATGATACAGCGGGTGGTTTTCATCATTAATTCAATTACTGTCACATACTTATGAAGTAGTATGACGACTTCATGTAGTTATACAAAATCTAATATTTATATATGTATAAGTATGCCTATGCCACTAATTTTGTTTTGCTCAGACTAAAATATATCTCACCGACACGTCGCATGCTAGTCAGTTATGTTGGTGTTTCGTCGTTCCAAAGACGTATTGAAGAGACACAAACCTTGTGTGATATCGAAAAGAAAATTGAACCATTAGGTTAATATTAATTCACATGGTTAAAATGTGCATGGTAGTCCGTGTCGAATTTATGTTCATCTGGCTTTTGATTGGCTCGTCTTTATATTTTCTACTAAAATGTTCAAAGTGCACTCGGCCGTTCTGTCTTACTAATTCGTAATGTTTGCAAATTAGCTTGTTTTGACTGACCGTAGTGAAGAAGATCTCATAGTCGATATCAACGCGATCAGGATTGTGAGAGCAAGAAATTGATTGATACAAAAGAAAAAAATGACTTAACTTTTCCCGCTGGTTTATTCGTGTGATATTTATAATCGCAAATTTAATTTAATTATTGTTATAAACTTTACTGCCTTTTATTAGAAAGAAATTGTTCCTGATGTCAATCAAACCAACAATTTCAACTTTTGGCCAACTGAGATTTCATACGTAGGATAGACACAATTACTCTTAGTTGTCAGTACCTGTTCGCAGAAGTTCCGAGACAAATATTTTGTCTGTTAAAAGATGCATTGAGATTCATTCAACACTTGTTCTTGGCTTGACAATCTCTAAAAATAATACATATGCGTACACATTTTACAGTGCAAATATTTAAATGTTGTAGGGAAGTCTCTCATTCTTTTGATCAAATCAAAAAAAGTATCCTTTAATGGTTGTTGAAAACATTTTCAAGTTCTATAAATACATGGAGTTATCTTTATTGCGTAATATAGATGTTGAGCAGGCTTCTTTAATAGTCCTCGAGGTAAGGAACGGTATCATCTGTGCATCTCTATCACTTGACGCAATGCTCTTAATAACCACAAGATACTGAGGAAACAATTATCCTGCCCTGTAATCAAGTATCCGGCACGTAAATGCCATGATAATGATAGCAAAATCGCTTCAATGTCTAAGACAAGGCTTACCATGCGTATGCTCCATTCTGCAGCGATTGTTGCATCAGAAAATAGTCTTTATGTTTTAATGATTTATTGTAACTTTTTTTCTCATACTTTGGAACAATTTCCATTTCAAAGTTCTTAATTTACAACGGTGAAAATAAATAATTACTCCATCAACTACACCGCATTTCAGCTTGGCATATAACGTGGATTACTCTTTACCATGGTATACAGTAACTTTAACAGCAAGGAAATCAACTATAAGAACGATTTCAGTTTGCACATAGCATTTGCTATCTTTACTTGTATGATTAATGCACTTATATTTCTTTCATTCACTCAAACAAGGAACACAAAACCGGATACCACAAAAAAATAATATAATAATCTATGAATATTGTTAGTATATGGAGTAAACAAACATGTGAAGATTAATTGACAAAATTTAATTTAAATTAACGCTGTTAATGTGAATCTGCTATTTTTGGTTCAAAATTGTTACTGAATCGAAAGCAATTTACGTACTATATACATCTTTTATAAATGGAATCAACTTCCTCTCCCGTTCACACTTTGGAACTAAAAGAAGTTAAAAATACACCAACACCAACACATAATGACTTCAGTCGGAAACCATACACCATTGCATTAATTACAAGAGAAGTCTCTAATTCTCTAAAATTCTTATGAAATTGAATTTAGGGAAAGAATAACACTATTTGTTGTACAACTATTAAGTCGTAGTAAATAGGAAGCAATTTTTTCCATTTGTTATCAGTTATTACGTAAACTGACAGATGATTAACTTAAAAGTTACCTTTAAGTTTATACTAAATAATGCTTTTATGAGACTGTCACCAATATGAAATATTAAAATATACTAATATATAAATCTAATATCATTAAGACAAAAGAATAGTGAGAACATATCCTGCACTAGGCTAAATTATGTCATTAGCAGATTTGTGTTGAAGGTATCATTCGTCTCAGAAATGTCAAAAATTTTCTAAATGATTATTCTGAAGAGCAAAACAGGCACGCTTAACTGCACTTCAATTAATGTGTTACCCAAAAACAAAGCAGTATTACTCATTCTAACCCGGATAAAAGGAAACATGTAATACATTTCAACTGGTTCACCTATACTAACGACCAAATTAACTTCGAGAAATGTTGCCATCTTTCCCATCATGTTCCCCCAGAGTGTAAACGACATACACTGGAGCAGATCTCTGTGTTATTGATTTTCTCATCCCAACTATATTTTAAATAACAATTGACTTATGTTTATTGTTCTATTACCAAATAACATCGAAGATTTGTCAAACCCAAAGCAAACAGTTCTTTTCACGAGTTTTACTTCATATTAAGCTCAAAAACCTGAACAATGTATGGTCACACATATCCTGGTTATTACAATCATCAAAAGTTGAAGCCGACGTCAAGTATCTTCGGTATTCCCTTTTCATCAGTAAAAGGAATCTCTAATTTTGCATCTCTATTTGATAGAGAGCCACCTGGACCCCAGCTAGCGCCAGGAGCAATCATTTGCTGGACGTCTGTCTGGACCTTTTGCGCAACATTTGGGATTCCCTTCTTCTTAGAACCAGCTACGGCTACTTCTGAGAAAGAAAACAAAAAGTTTTCAATAATCTCTCGATCGGATTCTTCCATGCTTTTCTTGGTTACCGTCTTTGGCATCATCAAATTACCTCCATCTCTCACAGAAACGTAGAAATTCTTAGGTTGGCTACGCCTCCGCATATTAAACGGCAATTGCATCCATTCAGGTTGCGGCTTAAACAAGCTTAGAAGATCCACGGTTTCTCCACGTAGTGCTCTGCATTCAGCTTCCTCTAGACGATTCATTGAGACTCGAGCAAACTTGGCCATTTCCACCATAAACGGTTTATTCTTTCGTTGGAGGATGTTGTTGTAAGGGTTTGTTGGGTCCAAAAGTAGGGGACGTGAGTTTTTTATCTTTGGTTCAACATCACCTATCTTGTAGTTCTCGGTCCAGTAAATAGCCATCTCTTCAGGATTTGACACTATCGTCAGAAACCGTCGGAATGCCTTCAGGGTATTTTCCCTTCCTGTGCTTTGCTCCCTCTCAGTTGATCGAATGGCTATATACTCCATGATACTGGAACGTCCTGAATGGAAGCCTTCAACGCAAACCGTCTTGCTCCAAAACTTGGCCAATCTTGAAAGAGTGCTACAATGAAATAATTGGTTTTTGCGTTTCACAAATGCAACAGCGGTTTCCGTGAGGGCAGTGCTTTGGTTGTTTCCCTCGTCAAAAGGATTTGATGAATTCAGGATGTAAGCTAACGTCATTTCATATTGTACGTCTTGTGGACTTCTTCCTTGACTCAACCCGCTTCTAGGAACTCTGTTCGTTGCGGGAAGCAAGTCTATGTTCAAAGTTCCTTCGGCCACGAAGAATAGATGGGTTCCATCCAGTGTGCAGTTGGTATAAGAGTCGGAAAGCTCGATGTGCTCCTCCAGATCACTCACAAAATCATCGAAAGGATACTCACAGTCGTTCAAGAAAACGACCAAGTCCAAATCCATCATGATGCGAAGGGAGCTTTTCTTTGAATAGCTTCCAAAAGGGACAATTCTGTTAATGAAGCGTTTCCATTTGAATCTGTCGCTATGGAGATGACGGCTGAGTCGATCGATGATGCGTCCCACTTCATTTACAAGGGACTGGGTCGGTGCTAAGTTGTCGGCAAACTCTTTCAGAGCTGAGCAAAGGTCGGACGACATTGTAACAATTGTTTAGTGGGCCAATTAACTGGTTCGTCGGGAATATAGACTACAAACAAGGTAGGAAAAGATACAAAAGTGTTGCATCCGATTATTTTACTTAAAAAAATAGACTTCCAGCATAAACAGCATCAATCAAGTTCTGACAGATGTTTGTACAACTACACGATGTTTATACAACTACCGTTAAGTTCATGAGTCGCAGTAAGTTTTTTATTTTATTTTTATTTTAATATTCGAAACAACCTATCGAATTGCATCTAAATCAAAGCTTGTCAAATATATATTCTTCATTACTCAGATAAGAACTCATACATTATGTAGAGTAGAACCTACCTTTATAGTGACAAATCCACATTTACTCAAGCTTCCAAAGCTTCAAAAGAATCGAAACTATATGAATTGTTCAAATCGTGATACTTGTCTTGTGCTTGGCTGGAAACATTGGCTGCAATGAAACATCTGAGAGCAAAATGCCAGTTTATAAGTCAGATAAGCTATTATTAGATTACATAGAATATCCCTGTGATTGCGAAATTATTATTCAAACAGTTGTTTGACCTTCGACCGTCTTGGAGTATTTGTTTATCATAGAAAGAGAAGTAATATTGAACTTCAATTTTTATGGTGTTTATATATTTATTAAGTACTGTAACAGATAAAACAACAAAGGTAGCAGAACGTGTAAAAGACAAATAGAGAGAAAATACATCAAAAATAAAAGTAAGAGAATACAAAAAAGTTATTATATGAATTGATTCAAATCGTGACTTGTCTTGTACTTGGCTGGAAACATTGGCTGCAATGTAACATCTTAGTGCAGAATACAACTAAGTCTTCAGATAAAGTATTATTAGAATACATGGAATATCCCTATGATTACGATATTATTATTGAAACAAATGTTGACCTTCGACCGTCTTGTTTGTTTCTTTATCATAAAAAGAGAAGTAATATTGAACCTCAATTTCTATGGTGTTTATATATTTATTAGGTACTTTAACAGATAAAACAACAAAGGTAGCAGAACGTGTAAAAGACAAATAGATTGAAGATACATCAAAGATAAAAGTGAGAGAATACAAAACAGTTACTATATGAATTGATTAAAATCAAAACATTGGCTGCAATGCAACATCTGAGTGCAGGATACAACTAAGTCAGATAAAGTATTATTAGAATACATGGAATATCCCTGTGATTGCGCAATTATTATTGAAACAGATGTTTGAACTTTTAACAATTAAGGCAACAGATAAATAAAAAAGATATATAGACAGAAGATACATAACAAATAAAAGTAAGAGAATAAAAAAAAACAGTGCATAGACAATAATTATACCGGTAATAATATTACTAATACTACTACTTATACAACAACTAATAATACGAATAATAATATTACTACTAATAAAAACAATACGAATAATAATACTACGAATGATAATAATAATACTACGAATAATAGTAATACGAATAATGATAATGATGATGATGATGATGATGATGATGATGATGATGATGATGATGATGATGATGATGATGATGATGATGATGATGATGATGATGATGATGATGATGATGATGATGATGATGATGATGATGGTGATGGTGATGGTGATGGTGATGGTGATGGTGATGGTGATGGTGATGGTGATGGTGATGGTGATGGTGATGATGATGGTGATGATGATGATGATAATGGTGATGGTGGTGATGATGATGGTGATGGTGATGGTGATTGTGATGGTGATGGTGATAGTGATAGTGCTAGTGATAATACATTTTAAGACGCTTAATCGACCACGAATGTGGGAAAAAATCACGGAGATTGACTCCCAGTTCATTATTGTAACTCAAATTTGATTTTTTTTTTTAAATTAAAATTCAATTCAGATGGGAAAACCGTCGATTGCTAATTGATAAAAAATAAATAAAAATACACCTGACTATGACTTGTTCGGGGATCGAACCCTGAAGTTCCCGAACCTCCCGATTGTTAAGCCTCACCGCTTGCACATACCACCGCCTTTATCTACTCAACCACATCACTTATTTAACTAAATATAAATAACTAATAACTAAATTTATCCATTTATTATCATTTATCCATATTCCATTTAATTTATTTACTGATCGTGTTCCACTAACCGGGTTTTGCTAGCAAGATATTTCTTAACGTATATATTTGTTTAAACCGGAACTACTGTACTCTTCATGTGCTTGATGTATTCAGGCAGAGCATTCCAGTGTTTAATTGCGGCGAATAAAAAACTTTACGATCGGCCTGTCCTTTTATTCCGGGAACAAGAAACATGTATGGGTTACCTAGCTTGGTACTGTGTCTGTGAACGCCACTCAATTGGTAAAAATTTGAATTCAGATACGGGGACGAGTGTCATGAACAATAAATTGGTATTATGAATCGATTCGTCCAGTTCCTCCGTCCTGCCCAATGTGTGTACGCGGACCTTACAACCTTATTGTGCAAACTGGAGCTACTTTTTATATTGATGGAAAACAGCGGAGTACCATGAGAAGCAGGAATAATCCAATAAGAGATGCACATTATATCCTGCGAGAGGATCTGTTCAGAGATGTGGCTTGTTTGTGTTAACAAAAAATAATCTGGCACCTACTTTCTTTCGTATATCACAGTCAATGGAATCGCCTGACAGAGTCCCATCAAGGACACTTCTGAATACTTCACGGATTTAGTTGACTAAATGGCAGGGATACCAGACGTCCGGACTTTCCCGGGCATGTCCTCGTTTAACTGACTTACGTTGGCCTCCGCAGCGGATTTATAATATTGCCTAAAATATCCGGATATTAAACTTCTAACCAAGTCTGCCAAATGTGAACAATTGTGCTGTAGAAAATCTATTTAACCGTGATATCAATATCATAGGCCTTTAGTGCACTATATCATAATTCGGCAGATATTTATGAAATATATGGTTAATGCTGGCAGCCCCTTTTAGTATTAGCTTATTGACAGTATTGGCACGCAAAAATTTCAGAAAAATGCACAAGGACATGGAAAGCGGTAAAATGTTGCATAGCCTAGAGCACAAAAATAATGAACTTTAAATTACCATGAATTTCTACAAATGGTATTCCATCAAATTGCGTTTCTTGTGGGACTAAATTGCTATAGGACATATTTTTCTTGCATAGCAAACTACATAAGCTTTTGGATCATGACATTTTGTTTCAAGCAAGGCGCAGGAACATCTGTATAAGGCTACACATATGGCGCCATTTAAATGCTTGTAGACAACCTTCGAAAACAAATATTCAGAGGGTCCCTTTGAGCAGCTGCCCCCCTGAGATTTCCACTTCCTGAATGAATCAAGGCCCACGACAGTGTGAACGCCTGGACAGTATGGGCTATTTCAGTTAGCTTTAACGAAATGTTTATATCATGTCGTCTGATTTCATTGGTCAGTAGTGTCCAACCTCAAGAATCTAGACACGTATTGTAGGAATGGCGTTAAAAAAAAGAACACAAGGTATTTTTTTAAGAAAGTTCACACAAGAAAAAACATGGGCATGAAAAAACAATTAAACCCCAGTCCCTGTAGAAGGTGATGGTGTAATCATCGTTACGAGTGTATCACGATTCCCCTTCTAAGGGAACATAATGCTACACAAACAAATCAAATCAAAAGACCGCTCATCGCGTATATTCACGATCGCAGATGCGATGAACTTGCTTTTGTTTTGGTTTTTACAAGTTTTTGTTAGAATAAATGAAGAGAGCTCCTAAGATTTAACCTGAGTGAACAGTGTAGCAGTCTAATGTGAAACTCACTGTTCATAAATATATGTATTACGTCTATATGTTTTATTTAGGCTTATCAGTTTTATTTGTTAGCCCCTTTATCAATGCCGCAATGCTTTAACTAAGAATATTGAGGCACACTGTCCCCCACACAATTTTACCCGGAAATTACCCCAAATAAAATGCATCCCAGACCACCCTTGTTAGGTTTTTGTTTTGTTTTTGTTTTCGTTTTTTTTTGTTTTTTACTTTTATGTTTTGCTTTAAAAATATACATTTTACATTTTAATGTATAATAATGTGCCCCTTAGACGTCAGGTTAAGTAGTTTTCGTATGCTTCGAAGATTCCTTCGTAAATTCATTTTCGTCATTGGAAGGTTTTTTTTTCTTACTTTTTGGTATAACTTTGTAATTATATATTAATAGTTTCTATTAATTATGTAGAAAAGATAAGAATTCCTCAAACTTGGAAATTAAACTTATATGTTCCTATTTTAATTTCAATATCATTAGGAGATCAAAGAAAAGGCGAAATCTATCATAAATAAATAAACTAAGAAATGGGTAATGTGTCATATAAGGACGTTACAGCCCACCCGAAGGTCAGACCAGATCAGAATACACGGCGAGCATATTGGGGTTATATACGTAAATTTATTAACTCGTTCAAAGCATCTTTAGTGTCCTTTTGCTTCACAGTTTTATTCATTTCATTTCAGTTTTCATCACTGGTATTAAGTATTTCTAAACGGTAGTATAGCTAAGGTTAAAATGTCAACATTATTAATAAATAAATATGAGCGTAAAGATGTAAAAAAAAGATTCATACATGGTTAAAAACTTTACATTACCAGAAAACGAAAGTCAAAAACTAGCGTTAATGTGCTTCCCTTTGAATTTAAAAAAGATTGTATGTTATAGTTTAGCAAGATTTTAGGATTTTTTATTTTTTTTGGGGGGGGGGGAAGGGGGGGGCTTTAACTAAAAAGACCCTTTAATGCATGATACAGCGGGTGGTTTTCATCATTAATTACTGTCACATACTTATGAAGTAGTATGACGACTTCATGTAGTTATACAGAATTTAATATGTAAATATGTATAAGTATGCCTAAGACAATTATTTCGTTTTGCTCAGACTAAAATATATCTCACCGACACGTCGCATGCTAGTCAGTTATGTTGGTGTTACGTCGTTCCAAAGAAGTATTGTAGAGACAAAAACCTTGTGTGATATCGAAAAGAAAATTGAACCATTAGGTTTATATTAATTCACATGGTTATAACGTGCAGGGTAGTCCGTGTCGAATTTATGTTCATCTGGCTTTTGATTGGCTCGTCTTTATTTTTTCTAACAAAACTTTCAAAGTGCACTCGGCCGTTCTATCTTACTAATTCGTAATGTTTGCAAATTGGTTTGTTTTGACTGACCGTAATAAAGAAGATCTCGTAGTCGATATCAACGCGATCAGGATTTTGAGAGCAAGAAAATGATTGATACAAAAGAAAAAACTGACTTAACTTTTCCCGCTGGTTTATTCGTGTGATATTTATAATCGCAAATTTGATTTAATTATTGTTATAAACTTTACTGCCTTTTATTAGAAAGAAATTGTTCCTGATGTCAATCAAACCAACAATTTCAACTTTTGGCCAACTGAGATTGCATACGTAGGATAGACACAATTACTCTTAATTATCAGTACCTGTTCGCAGAAGTTCCGAGACAAATATTTTGTCTGTTAAAAGATGCATTGAGATTCATTCAACACTTGTTCTTGGCTTGACAATCTCTAAAAATGTATACATTCGCGTACAAATTTCACAGTGCAAATGTTTTAAATTTTGTAGGGAACTCTCTCATTTTTTGGATCAAAAGAAAACATGATCCATTAATGATTATTGAACACACTTTCAAGCTCCATAAATACATGGAATAATCTTTATTGCGTAATATAGATGTTCAGCAGACTTATTTTAATAGTCCTCGGGGTAAGGAACGGTATCATCTGTGCATCCATATCACTTGGCGCAATGCTCTTAATAACCACAAGATACTGACGGCAACAATTATCCTGCCCTGTGATCAAGTACCCGGCACGTAAATGCCATGATAATGATAGTGAAATCGCTTCAATGTCTAAGACAAGGCTTACCATGCGTATGCTCCATTCTGCAGCGATTGTTGCACCAGAAAATAACCTTTATGTTTTAATGAATTATTGTAACTTTTTTCTCATACTTTGGAACAATTTCCCTTTCAAAGTTCTTAATTTACAACGGTGAATATAAATAATTACTCCATCAACTATACCGTATTTCAGCTTGGCATATAATGTGGATTACTCTTTACCATGGTATACAGTAACTTATAACAGCAAGGAAATCAACTTTAAGAACGATTTTAGTTTGCAGATAGCATTTGCTATCTTTACTTGTATGATTAATGCACTTATATTCATTTCATTCACGCAAACAAAGAACACAAAACCGGATACCGAAAAACAATAATAATAATGATAATAATAATAATCTATGACTATTGTTAGTATATAGAGAAAACAAACATGTGAAGATTAATTGACAAAATTAAATTAAAATTAACGCTGTTAAATGCGAAATTGCTATTTTCGGTTCAAAATCGTATGAGCTAATCGAAAACAATCTACGTTTTACATCTTCTATAAATGGAATAAACTTCCTCGCCCGTTCACACTTTGGAACTAAAGCTTTTAAAATTACACCAACACTTTTTGAAGGATAATGACTTCAGTCGGAAACCACACACCATTGCATTAATTACAAGAGAATACTCTAATTTCCCAAAATTCGAATTAAATTGAATTTAGGGATATAATAACACTATATGGTGTACAACTATTTAGACGTAGTAAATAGAAAGCCATTTTTTCAATTTTTTTTCAGTTATTACTTAAACTTAAAGATGATTAATTTAAAACTTATCTTAGGGTAAATACTAAATAATGCTTTTATGAGACTGTCGCCAATATGAAATCTTAATATATACTGAGCTATAACTAATATCATTAAGACAAAAGAACAGTTAAAGAACTTGGCCTGCACTAGGCTAAATTATGTCATTAGCAGATTTGTGTTGAAGGTATCGTTCGTCTCAGAAATGTCAACAATTTTCTAAATGATTATTCTGAAGAGCAAAACAGGCACGCTTAACTGCACTTCAATTAATTTGTTACCCAAAAACAAAGCAGTATTACTCATTCTAACCGGGATAAAAGGAAACATTTAATACATTTCAACTGGTTCACCTATACTAACGACTAAATTAACTTCGAGAAATGTTGCCATCTTTCCCCATCATGTTCCCCCAGAGTGTAAACGACATACACTGGAGCAGATCTCTGTGTTATTGATTTTCTCATCCCAACTATATTTTAAATAACAATTGACTTATGTTTATTGTTCTATTACCAAATAACATCGAATTTTTATCAAACCCAAAGCAAACAGTTCTTTTCACGAGTTTTACTTCATATTAAGCTCAAAAACCTGAACAATGTGTGGTCACACATATCCTTATTATTACAATCATCACAAGTCGAAGCCGACGCCAATTACCTTCGGTATTCCCTTTTCATCAGTAAAAGGAATCTCTAATTTTGCATCTCTATCTGATAGAAAGCCACCTGGACCCCAGCTAGCGCCAGGTGCAATCATATGCTGGACGTCTGTCTGGACCTTTTGCGCAACATTTGGGATTCCCTTCTTCTTAGAAGCAGCTACGGCTACTTCTGAGAAAGAAAACAAAAAGTTTTCAATGATCTCTCGATCGGATTCTTCCATGCTCTTCTTGGTTACCGTCTTTGGCATCGTCAAATCACCTCCATCTCTCACAGAAACAACGAAATTCTTAGGTTGGCTACGCCTCCGCAAATAAAACGGCAATTGTATCCATACAGGCTGCGGCTTAAACAGGCTTTGAAGATCCACGGACTCTCCACGTCGTGCTCTGCAGTCAGCTTCCTCTAGACGATCCATGGAGACTTGAGCAAACTTGGCCATTTCCACCATGAACGATTTATTCTTTCCTCGGAGGATGTTGTTGTAAGGGTTTGTTGGATCCAAAAGGAGGGGACGTGAATTTTTCATCCTTGGTTTAATATCACCTATCTTGTAGTACTCGGTCCAGTAAATAGCCATCTCTTCAGGATTTGACACTATCGTCAGAAACCGACGGAATGCCTTCAGTGTATTTTCCCTTCCTGTGTTTTGCTCCATCTCAGCTGATCGAATAGCTATGTACTCCATGATAGTGGAACGTCCTGAATGGAAGCCTTCAACGCAAACCGTCTTGCTCCAAAACTTTGCCAATCTCGTCACTGTGCTGCAATGAAATACCTCGTTTTTGCGTTTCACAAATTCAACGGCGGTTTCCGAAAGGGCAGGGCTTTGTTGGTATCCCTCGTCAAAAGGATTTGATGAATTCAGGATATAAGCTAATGTCATTTTATATTGTAAGTCTTGAGGATTTCTTCCTTGACTCAGCTCGCTTCTAGGAAGTCTGTTTGTTGCTGGTAGCAAGTCTACGTGCAAAGTTCCTTCGGCCACGAAGAATAGGCGGGTTCCATTCAGTGTGCAGTTGGTATACGTGTCAGAAAGCTCGATGTGCTCATCCAGGTCCCTCATAAAATCCTCGAAAGGATACTCACAGTCGTTCAAGAAAACGACCAAGTCCAAATCCATCATGAAGCGAAGGGAGCTTTTCTTTGCATAACTACCAAGAGGGACGATTCTGTTAATGCAACCACTCCATTTGAATCTGTCGCTATGGAGATGACGGCTGAGTCGATCGATGATACGTCCCACTTTATTTACAAGGGACTGGGGCGGTGCCAAGTTGTCGGCAAACTCTTTCAGAGCTGAGCAAAGGTCGGACGACATGGTAACAATTGCTTAGTTTGCCAGTTAACTGGTACGTCGGGAATATAAACTATAAACAAAGAAGGGAAAAGATACAAAAGTGTAGCATCCAATTATTTTACTTACAAAAACTGATATCTTGCATTAATAACATTAATCAAGTTCTACCAGATGTTGATACAACTACCGATAAGTTCATGAGTCGCAGTATGTTATTTTTTAATTTTAACATTCGAAACAATCCTATCGAATTGCATCTAAACCAAGGCTTGTCAAATATATATTATTCATTACTCAGATAAGAATGCATACGTTATGTAGAGTGGGACCTACCTTTGAAGTGACAAATCCACATTACTCAAGCTTCCAAAGCTTCAAAAGAATCGAAACTATATGAATTGATTCAAATCGTGACTTGTCTTGTACTTGGCTGGAAACACTGAATGCGATAAAACATCTGAGAGCAGGATACAACTAAGTCAGATAAGCTATAATTATACAGATTTCATGGAATATCCCTATGATTGCAAAATTATTATTCAAACAGATGTTGACCTTCGATCGTCTCGTTTGTTAGTTTTTCATAGAAAGAGCAGCAATATTGAACTTCAATTTCTATGGTGTTGACCTTCGATCGTCTCGTTTGTTAGTTTTTCATAGAAAGAGCAGTAATATTGAACTTCAATTTCTATGGTGTTGATTTATTTATTAAATTCTGTAACAGATAAAACAACTAAGGCAGCAGAACGTGTAAAAGACATATAGATAGAAGATACATCAAAGATAAAAGTAAGAGAATACAAAACAGATACTATATGAATTCATTCAAATCGTGACTTGTCTTGTACTTGGCTGCAAACATTGGCTGCAATGCAACATCTGAGAACAAAATACAACTAAGTCAGATAAGCTATTATTAGATTACATGGAATATCCCTGTGATTGCGAAATTATTATTCAAACAGATGTTTGAACTTTGAACTATTAAGGGAACAGATAATGAAAACAGAAAAATAGACAGGAAATCCATAAAAAAATAAAAGTAAAAGAATAAAAAAACAGGGCAAAAAAAATAATGATACTGATAATACTAATACTACTACTTATACAACAACTTAAACTGATAATAATACTACTACTAATAAATATAATACGAATAATAATAATAACAATAATACGAATAATGATAATGATAGTGATGATGATGTCTATGATGATGATGATGATGATGACGACGTTGACGATGACGTTGACGATGACGACGACGATGACAACGACGATGACGATGACGATCATGATGATGATGATGATGATGATCATGATGATGATGATGGTGATGGTGATAATGATGGTGATGGTGCTTGTGATGGTGATGGTGATAGTGATAGTGATAGTGGTAGTAATAGTAATAGTAAATAATAATAGTGATAGTGATAATACATTTTAAGACGCTTTATCGACCACGAATGTGGGGAAAAAATCACGGAGAGTGGCTCCCAGTTCATTATTGTAACTCAAATTTGGATTTTTTTTTTTTTTTTTCAAATTATAAATTCATTTCAGATGGGAAAACCGTAGATTGCACTTTGATAAAATTTAATTAATTTACTGATCGTGTTCCACTAACCGAGTTTTGCTAGCAAGATATTTCTTAGCGTATATTTTCAAACCGGAAGTACTGTACTCTTCGTGTGCTTGATGTATTCAAGCAGAGTGAATAAAAAAAAACTGTACGATCCGCCTGTCCTATAATTCCGGGAACAAACAACATGTATGGGCTACCTAGCTTGGTACAGTGTCTGTGAACATCACTCAATTTGGTACAAAATATAATTCAGATACGGTTGTCATGAAAAATATTAAGGACCAATTTCAATTGTGGCAAATGGAATCCATAATCGATCTGTCCAGTTCCTCGGTCCTGCCTAATGTGTGTACGCGGACCAATATATAAAATTAACCGTACAACCTTATTGTGAATAAACTGGAGCTTCTTTTTATTTTGATGGAAAACAGCGGAGTACCATGAGAAGCAGGGATAATCCAATAGGAGATGCACACATTTGGAATGTCTATGTTACAAAAAATAATCTGGTACCTACTTTCTTTCGAATATCACAGTCGATGGAAACGCCTGAGAGAGTCTCATAAAAGGACAATTCCGAATACTTTAGTTGACTCAATGGTAGGGATACCAGACGTCCGGACTTTCCCTGGCATGTCCTCGTTTTACTGACTTACGATGGCCTCCGCAGCGGATTTATAATATTGCCTAAAATATCAGGATGTTAAACTTTTAATCAAGTCTGCCAAATGTGAACAAATGTGCTGTAGAAACTTGCTATTTTAGAAAATCTATTCGACTGTGAAATCAATCAAATACGCCTTTAGTGCACAATATCATAATTTATGAAATATATGGTTAATGCTGGCAGCCCCTTTTAAGTATTAGCTTATTGACAGTGTTGGCACGCAAAAATTTCAGAAAAATGCACAAGGACATGGAAAGAGGTAAAAGGTTGCATAGCCTAGAGCACAAAACCTATACGTATATGTATACATACGTGTGACATCATTGATAGTGTGAGGTGAGTCATTGTGCTAACGACACACTCGCAGTTCCGTACTACCAAACATGTCTCAATGTATTAGAACACCTTTGTGGAATACGTGACTCGAGGTAAAATTTCAGAAAAATGCAAAAAGGTATGGAAAGTGGTGAAATTTTGCATAACCTAGAGCACAATTATAATGAACTTTAAATTGCCATGACTTTCTACAAATGGTATTCCACTCATCCAATTGCGTTTCTTGTGGAACTAAATTGCTATAGGATATAGGCTATTTTTCTTGCATAACAAATTAATGAAGCTATTTGATCATCACATTTTGTTTCACCCAGGGTGCAGGAACATCTTTATAAGGCTACACATATGGCGCCATTTACATGCTTGTAGACACCCTTCGAAAAGAAAAAAATCCTCAAAAGGGGCCCTTTGAGCAGCTGCCCCCCTCCCCCCCCCCCCCCGAGATTTCCACTTCCTAAATGAATCAAGGCCTACGATAGTGTAAACGCCTGGACAATATGGGCTATTTCAGTTAGCTTTATAGCGAAATGTTTATATTATGCCTTCTGATTTCATCGGTCAGTAGTGTCCAACCTCAAGAATCTAAGCACGTATTGTAGGAATGGCGTTAAAAAAAGAACACAATGTACTTTTTTAAGAAAAGTCACACAAGAAAAAACAGGATCATGAAAAACGGAACTGAACTACAAACTACAAACTACTGAACTACAAAAACCGAACTACAATTGATCCGCTCTCAATCCCAGTCTGCACGCATGTAGACTGTGATGGTGTGGTCATGCGTCGGCAGGTGTGTAGGCTATCACGCTTCACAAACATAATCAAAAGCTTACCGCTCATCACGTATATTCACGATCGGATGCGATTACCTTGCTTATGTTTTGGTTTTCACAAGTTTTGTAAGAATAACAATAAATGAAGAGAGCTACTATATATGACTTAACCCGAGTGAACAGTGTAGCAGTCTAATGTGAAACTAACTGTTTATAAATATATGTATTACGTCTATATGTTTTATATAGGCTTATCAGTTTTATTTCTTAGCCCCTGTATCAACGCCGCAATGCTTTAGTTTAGTTTTGTTAAGTTTAGTAGAAAAAAAAAAGGATCAGGATGGACACTCAAGTCCCCATCAAGGACCCTATAGGAGAGGAAAAAAGCCTGAAGACACAAACACTCAGACCCGATTACAATGCTAAAAGTGCTTGTCCGAAGCATTCTTAAACCCAATGACACTACTTGCAAGTACAACTTTCTCAGGCAAACCTTTCCACTCATCCACAACCCTATTAGAAAAAAAAAAGTTATGATTTAACTAAGAATATTGAGGTACACTGTCCTCCACACCGCCCACCCACTCAGCTCATTTCTGCAACCCCCACAGCCCCTCCCCCACCCCAGTAGATCCCTTTTTGGCATGTCACCAAAATAATGATAACACAAACCTAACATTTAATTACTTTAATCACAAGTAACAGTAACATAAGGGACACAAACACACACAGAATGCAGATAGGTTAATGAGTACGGTTAACACAATAAGATACATGTAAGGGCATTAGTAGACAAGGAATGGAGAGACGAAAGCAGCAGGGGAAGAGGAGAGGTAGGAGTAATATATCTTGTCAGATATGACTATTCTTAAAATAATTATGACTGACATATCAATTCAGGGACTAAACAGAAGCAGACTTGAATTTTTTTAGATGTCAGTTTGTGCCCCATGGGCTTCCGCTGGGGGATATTCTCCTTCATCCAACAGGGGCCCTACTGCGGGCCCCTGGGCCCCACTGATAAACGCTTTGCGCCATGCCTTAGTAGTAGTAAGTTGAGTCTCGTCTATCCGACATGCTCAGTGATTAACCTCCGCCACGTATCACGATCTTGCGCAAGGTTTATTGCTTCTTCGAAATTGTTAATATTAATGTCCTTGAATTGCGATTTTATTTTTCCAAGCAATGTAGTCACGGGCCTTCCAACTGGTTTAGCAGTATGTCTCAGTGCTTCTCTTAAAGCAACCTTTGCTGGAGCGTCCTCTTGGAGTCTTGCTACATGACCGAAAAATCTCAATCTTCTATGTGCGACTATCGATGACCAAGGTGTTTGGTTGGTTTCGTTGAAGAGCTCATCATTTGATAACCAATTATTATTGGTCCATCTAATGTTGAGAATATTTCGAAGTAGTCTCCTTTGAGAAGTGTCAATTTTGCGATCAAGATCCTTCGTTGTACCCCACAGTTCGCAATTGTACAAAAAAATACTCTTTAATAAAGTCTCATAGATCCTAAGCTTAATTTTCCGGCTTATGTTTTTGCTTTTAAAAATGCTTGACAGTGTGTTGAAAGCACCGTTGGTTATACCAATTCTTCTGTTAATGTCTTCTTCGGTCCCCAGCAAGCTTCCAACATATTTACATTTCTTCCAACTGTCATTTCCTTTTCTTGTGATTGTAAATTTCTCAGTTTTTGTGCAATTGATTTTCAGATTTCTTACTGCCAGTTTGTCAGAGACTCGTTTTTCGATGTCTTGCAGTATATGCTGACCAGTTGATGCCCAAGAGATATCATCAGCGTATTGTTGGTCTACAGTGAAAAAAAGAATTAGTGGTGGTAGTGCTGTAATCATGATCAACTAACTGCGATGGCAGGATAACTGCATCGATATCATTATCATCTGATTTCATAGAGTTGGCAAGATCAGTTATAAAAAAATAGTGCACTTGCACTATCTCCTTGTGGTGAACCAATGTTAGTGATAAAAGGAAGTCCTAGTTTGCCCTCTAATTTGACGGTGTATTCATGCCTTGCAAGGCGTTGTTATTGTTATTATCTCTCTGTGTGTTATTACGTAGTATGGAACCAAATATTGTTTTGGCCGATTTTTTCTGTGCTATTTGGCATGTCTTTAACGTATGAGAGTGGTAACACTTCTTCCTGTTCGCGGAACCGGTTTAGTAGGCGTATTTTGTTAGGTAGTCACGAACGATTCTCAAAGAGCAACCAGTGAAATTGACGTTTAACGTTCGGGTCCATTTCATTATAGAAGATAAAAATCACACAGAAGACTTAAAATGGATGCTGATGGTCTCCCGCTAGTTGGACCAGGGGTCGATCTTTCTAAGGTTTAGAGAGGATAATCTTACAAACTAAATACTTGTTATGTTATTAGGCTTCTAAGTTCTAGGCTGTTGTAGATTACATGTTGTTATATACGTAAAGTGACTACATACAGTACTGTAGCATGGACACTGCGAAGTTCGGACACCTAAGCCTTGAAACAGACCAAAACTTCATCTTATGGTATAAATCACCTGAAAATATACTTGATATGGTGGGTTCATTTTGGAGAGAAAATAACTGTAGCTTCGTAGTTTTTCGTGAAATTGGCTCTTGCTGCAGCCGTAGGTTGTCATAAGCAAAAATTTATGATATTATAACCTAGACTAGAGTTGACCTAGGCCTTACACCAACAGTCAGGTGCATAATAAAATTGGCAGTAGCTTAAAGAGTATCATTGAACTAGGAAGATTGGTTGTATTGTATATAGCCTAGCCTAGGCCTAGCATAGTTTTGAAATATAGCCTATCCCACAGGAGCTCCCAATGTTTGCCACACAGAAATGTAGCATGACTGATGGTAGGCCTACGGTAGAATTGAAAAGACAGCTGTGATGAACAGCTTGCTTGAAGCAAGAAAAAAAACCTTCCCTAACTTGGCGCATGTGTTAAACTTACTGTAATTCAGCTAAATTGTTCCAATAATCCACATTAGTGTCTTCCTGTTTCACAATAAACAAACAAACAACAAAAATAACATAATTCAATACATTTCAGTAAATTTTGTATTTCATCGTTTTTAAGGCATTGAAGACTCGCCCCAAACGGCGTGCCCCGCTCTGAAAAAGTTAACTTTACGTTGCCTGCAAGTGAAGTTTTCTTCTTGTCGCTACGAAATGTAGACAGTAATGAAAGTGATACCTCAATCTTTTATCTAGATCTAAAATGTCCATCACTGCTATGTACACTGTGTTGTGGGTACCCTTACCAAACATGATGGCTTATTTAGGCTTCTGAATGCCTTCATTAAGGCTTCTGAATCCTTAAATAAGGATGTGAAGCCTTAAACTAAAGCTTCATGACTATGAAGCCTTAAATTGAAGCCTAACAAGCATTCAGAATTAAGGCTTCATGAACTTGAATAAGGATGTGAAGCCTTAAATAAAGCTTCATGACTATGAAGCCTTAATTTGAAGCCTAACAAGCATTCAGAATAAGTATTCATGAATCCGAAGCCTTATTTTCTCACTTCTGTGAAGCCTAACAAGCAGTCAAATAAGGATTCATGAATTTGAAGCTCTATATTGACATTGCTGTGAAGCCTTACAAGTCCTCATGAGTTTGAAGCCTTATTTTGGCATTGCCATCGAAGCCTAACAAGCCATCAAAATAGGGATTCATGAATTTGAAGCTCTATTTTGACACTGCTGTGAAGCCTTACAAGTCCTCATGAGTTTGAAGCCTTATTTTGGCATTGCCATCAAAGCCTAACAAGCAATCAAAATAAGGATTCATGAATTTGAAGGTTTATTTTGACATTGCGGTGAAGCGTGCACAAGCTTAATTCTTCATGAGTTTGAAGCTTAATTTTGGCATTACTATGAAGCCTAACAAGCAGTCAAAATAGGGATTCATGAATTATTTTTTTTTTAATATTGGCTATAGGCTGCATGCATTGGCTTTGGAGAATTGCCCAAGACTTTTGTAATGGACAGATCCTTGGTCATATACAATTCAGTGGACAAGCACATTCGAGATACTATAGGCATTTAAAGGAAGGCATGTACGCACGCTAGAAAAGAGTAACAACCGTCAAGGCCAAGACTACATTGGTACCCCCCTTTTACAGTGTCAGCTCCCTGGAGAGGCATTGGCTATGTGCAGTACTGATGCTAGCCAATTAGTGCAAATACCATTATATGAAAGAAGTATTCCTATATACTTAGCACTTACTGGACAATAAAGTGATGAAAAGCTTAATGAATGGTAAAATATTTCCTGTGTAGCCATATACCATGAGTTAATTTTGACACGGAGATATCAACTAAAGCTGTTTAAATTATATACAATTGAATATTATTGCTACACTGTCAAGGGAATGCCCTTCTGATCACTTTTTGTAATAAGTTTAACCCTACATCAGAATTCCAGTGAACATCAGTATGTATTAATTGGAACTCATTACTCAAATAAAGAAAGCAGAGAAAGTAAACCATTGTTCTTAAGTGTTGTGATACAAGTGGAAACTGTTCTCCATCCATGGTGGCCAGGGTATCAGGGGATCCCTAGCTCTGTAGATGATTCATACAAATGACATATAAAAATCAATGTCCAGCCATGAAACTTATGATGATTTGTCAAGTACCATTCAATTTTATTGATATTTCTCTCTATCAAATTAACAATGATGATGATTCAAAAACAAACAATTAACTGGTTTTGGAAGATAGTAGATACAATGAATTAGAAGGGAAAAAAGCTTGAGCTGCCCAAGAAACTACTAAAATGAGGGGATTTGTTAACAATTCCAAAATGGCATTCACTTCTCTAGATTCTTCTCTGGCATTCACTTCTCTAGGTTTATTCTGATTAAAAGTAGGATATGGTTTGCACCAATGGTGACCAATCATAACTTACCCAAACCTAACACAGGAACTATTTGGCAACATCGTGCTGGAGAGCTTATTTACAAAATAAATAAATAAACAAGAGGCATCAGTAAGGGCCAAGATATATATTTGTAGGGACCTGATTTATTCATGAACTTACGAGCTTCTTACCAGGTTTAAGCAGTATATTGTTCCACATCAGATGCATCTTAATTAAAATTTACAATCATCGTAATTGGTAACTCATGAACCACTTTAAACTTTGAGGTCTTAAACTGCTACAACAACATCCACCATGTGGTTTCATTAGCCCCAAGGAACCATATTAGAAAAAAAAGCAAAACCTTCCCTTCTTGAGATATCATGTTAACAAGCTGGGTATCACAAATGCACACACATGCATATACACACACATATGCCATCATGAATGCAAGTTGGTTACGATTATCATCGAAACCAAAAATCAGTGAGCTACTTTAATTTTACAGTATTTGTCATTATCACACCTATTTGGTATCTCACACAAATACATGTGCTATCATTATCCTCAATGTAAATACAACTACATAATAATTGATCAAGTTTTATCACTTCCAAGTTTAGATCTTGAATCTGTGCTTTCTTGCTTCGGTGCATATACAGAAAAAATCAGTCCGGCATTTTAAATGTAGTGTTAGTCTTTATCACACCTATTTGGTATCTCACACACATACATGCTATCATTAACCTCAGTGTAAATACAACTACATAATAATTGATCAAGTTTTATCACTTCCAAGTCTGGATCTTGGATTACCTCTTTGATATGATCTGTGCTTTCTTTTTGTTTCAATTTAAAGGGTTCAATGAAAGCTACACAAAGGTCACCTTCCCCTAAGATTGCAAAAAATTGTACAGAACCGTACTGTTGTGCAGCAGGCTCTGAATTTGTAACATACTTGACAACACTTTGATTTCTTCGTATTAGTTTCTTGTAAAATGAACCATAGACGAATGAATCTGTGTTCTGAATGAAAATTTTTAAAAAACATCTGACAGATAAATCTGTTACCTGAAACTTTCTCTTAATTGCTGAGGATTCCTCAAAAGTCAAAATCCTTCTATAAAGGGAACCGATCCTGTAAACAGAGTTTGTCAAGTGTTGCCATGTTGCATGAGTCCTTCCCATCATGGACATAACACAGTTCTGCACTTCATAATTCAAGTCTAAAAAATTTTCTTCCAAAAGTGGAATGCTATGAATAAGACCAATGGTATTTATAACTTGTGTATCAATACCCTGTGTACCATGCATATGCTGAACTAAAAAACCATTCAAATCTTCAAATATGAAGCAGTTATTCACAAAAAGAGGGCCGGTATAGCGAACACATCTCCCAAGATGTACTAGCTGGTGAACATTCATTGTGACATACCTTAAACTATATAAAGTTGGAAACTTTGTGACAAATTCTGCAAGACAGGTTTCAGCTATAAGAAAATCATTTTCATTTATTGAGTTTTGTGAGAGAAGAAACATAGCTCTTACCAGTAGGCAGAAATGAATGTAATAAACTGGTTGCAGAATATTTCTCAATATTGGAACCCCCCAGAAATACAAAAAGTTTCTATATTCAGATGCCTTCCAAAAAGCAATATCATCTAAGGAGCGAGGCACCCTAGTGATGGTAATGGTTGGTTTAATTGCCTTTAGAAGGTTGCTCACTGTTTCCTTATACTGATAAAATGAAAACTCCTTACTTTTATGTTCCCTGGAAAACCAAAGTGTTAGCATTAGTTTCATGACACCGGAGCAAACACCATGCATGTAGTCAATTACAAATCCATCAATTATATTAAAATATTTCAGGTACACAAACCAAGAAGGACCTTTGACACCCTTGTCTGTTGAAACACTACGACCTGCTTTGATGTCATTCAAAATTTTGTGAACAGATGTCAGCACTGATTCCTTAGTTCGAGGGGGCCCACTAAGATCACCAATTTGTGGAGGATAAACATGACAATTACCACCTGCTTCTGTTCTAAAATTTTCACCTTTTTGCAAACAATGCCAGCAACCATAACTACCATTAAACTGAATGCTGTTTGCTACCAGGCTTTTTGCAGGCAAATCACATGTGCATGTTAATATTGTTGCTTTGCAAATAAACTTATTTCCAGTGAAGTCTTGAAACTCAACACCTTCCTCAAGTGATGTGATGTCATCGAAAAGTGGTTTCAGAAAACTCCACATTATTGGTTTCTTTGAAGAAATCCACATTCCATAAAAAAGTGTATTTTCCCTCAGTTTACGATCTTTAACAGGCAATTCATTGACAAGCAAATAAACAGGCCACAATGAAACTTTTGAACTTTTGAAAATAGACACCCCATCTGTATTAATAGCAAAAGATAAATTGTTTGGATTACTAAGAAAACCCTGTTGCCACAAATTTTGGTACAATACCCCATCATAGACATCACTGACAACACCTTTCTTTGATGATCTACAAAATCTATGATTCCTAACACTTTCTGTGAAAGATTTGCGATTAAATAAGACCTGCAGCTGTTTCACTAAACTGTAAAGAACAAAATATGACAAGCCTCCTGTAGCAGTCAAATCATTATTACAAAAGTGGTTTGGACAATGCTTCATATCTTTTTCAACATGTGCATAACAAAATGAACAATAATACCTTATTTCAGGCATATACGTGTAAACGGAAAGGTACTTTCGAAGTGAATACAGTGATGTTGGACATTTATGATTATCTGGTAATAGTATGCCTATGATTGTAAGCAAATGGGTCATTGCCTCATCTGACACTTTGAACCTGATCATGAAAAGGCATAGTAATAACATGACGGCACCAAGACATTTTTTAGAACCAGGGAAATGTTCAACATTTAAGTTATTCTGCTCTTCATTATTTGAGAGTACTTCAGCTGATTGACTCATGCATACTTCTGCAAATTTCTCGGTTAATATTTCAGCTGTTTCTGTAGTATCATCGCACAAATCCTCAAACTTCTCTTTTCTAATTACCTCTTGGAGATCATCAAACAAGGAATCCAGATCTGCATCAGTCCCAGGAACATACTCAGGGGGTGGTTGGTCATCGTTCTCATCTGTGAATATCTGCAACAGAATTTAATAAAAAATTAAAACATATTTTCAGCGTTTAAATTTAGCGGTCGTCCAGGACGAAAAAGGCTACCCAATGTGTATACACTTCCCCAAAGCAACCTTGAAAATCAACATGCATCAACAATCACTTAATAATTTCTGATGTTTGTTAAAATCAGACACAAGAAAAGTCCTATTGAAAATACTGATCCTACAATGTGCCTACCACATTTAAACAATCTTTGCTTTAGTCAACACTAGTGGAAAAAGGTAAGGGCATGGAAATAAACACAAAATGTTTCAACTGTATAGAATCCATAAATTTGCTCAAAACAGTTTCTTATAAGAGTCTCAATCAATTAAGTTACCTTTTTCCAAGGATAAATTACTATAGTTGTTACTTTGAAAAGTATCTGTTCGCTGTACAGTACAGTGCCATATTCCGGACTCAGACAACCATTTGAAATTTCTTAAATTATACACTCATTTTATCGCATGAAGCTATCCTTCCATTACTTGCCAACCCATAAGATGCTTTATCCACTATAAACTGTTCAATTTGTGATAAAAAAAAATGTGATTTTTGTTGGCTTTTCAAACTGAAACATTTTAAAAAGTAGAATGTTTGTACGTATGCCCAACTAGGCTTATATCATTTAGCCTTCAGAAAGAAAACAAGAATTGTCCTATTTTTTTAAAAAATACCTCATCTTGGATTCCAAAGATTTCAGTTTCATCTGAAGAGAGTGCATTCTCTGGCTGATCCGAGTCCCACTGCAAATAATAAATGAACATGACAGACGTTCATATTATAATAATTATATGCATCTATATCCTAAAATTGCAGGCCTTAAATTTCAAGAAGAACAAGTACCATTAATTGGCACATTTTACTGACAATATGAAATAGAGTTAACATTCCATTCAGCTATATTCCAACTTCTTACAATTATTGTGGGAGAACTTAGAGAAGCAACAGTCGGTCAGTCTAACTTGTTCTGGAAACTGAAGTAGCCAGCTAGGTGTACAATGGCATGTACTCTTAATAACAGGTAGGCTACAACACTTCAAACAATTCAGTCTTTCTTTTATCCATAAACCTATTTTCAAACTAACTCTGGTATTGTTCCATCATGACTTCGCTATCTGACCTAAATTAAGCCTCTAGGCCTAGCCTAGGCTATTTTGAATTTCGTTTGGTGCAAATTTTTGAGCGCCAAAAAAAGGTAAAAACAAAGCAAATTGAATTCAAAATTGTACTTTAATTTAATAATTTGAGCGAAAGTTGTTACAAGATGTCTGGAGTATACATCGATAAGGGGAAGTGAAGGTAGCGAACAAGTTATGAGCTTACATCCGGCGTACTAAACTACCAAAGCCTCTGCAGACATTAGCCTTGTAAGTTGTAGGCTACTAATACTTGCCTCTATTACTACTATTGGTATATAACGTTAGGCATTCACATGGATAGGGTAGGCATACTTACAACCAAAGCAGTTAGCTGATCATCGGAATTTAACGGCATAGGCACCTTGGTTTTCCATTTGAGGTACGGACCTTTCCTTTTTCGAACAGCACCATGTTCCATTTAATCTCTGAGATTCTGATCCAACTTTTTAGTAGAAGTTAAAGTTGGTCTAGGCTATGTTAGGTGAAATCAACCGACTTCCAAACGAAGAAGTACTAAGTAGGCCTACGAGAATCTATCCAGGTATCGTACATAGCCTGCGCGGCCTGGATCAACTAAATACGGTTGCGAGCTGAAACTAAGATCACTGCGTGCTAGCTACCGTAGACGAGCACATACAGTGCAGCTATTCGCGACTTGTACGTATACTTACGTTTGATTTGGCGGTAAGTACAAAACACGTAGTGAAAATTCTTACGTCACTTTTTCCTTGTCATTGTTATGTAATAGTGCGTGTATCTAAAACGGCTATATACGGTGCGGCAATAATTAGCCGCTCGACAGCTAATTAGGGATTTCCTTTCAAAATAGCCAACAGTCTTTCACAAAAGAAAATCTATTATTTTATTATATACATTTAGTAAACTGAAGATGTAAATGGGATATCAAGTTGCTGCGCAATAGTTGCGAGCTCGGGTTGGTTTTTTATAATAAAAAAGAAATGAAAGAGGCGGCAAAGAACAAAACTACAAAAATTATTACGTCATTCCGGTTGCTTTGATCAATTGCGCTGACAAAGCTATATCGGTATATGCCTAGTCTAGTATAACCTGTACGTCGGTTGGATAGTTCATATTGACAACACAATTACAAAGTTCAGCTATTTCAAGCATATTTAAATTATAAATCTTTTAAGAAGATGGAGGAAATGGATGTCTTCGTTTCAAAGGAAGAAGTGAAGGAGATTGCCAGAAAACTAAAAGCGGAACACGAAGAGGGCGACTGGATCGTCGTGTTTTATATAGAGGAAAGAGTATTTGGAATTGTCCCTTCTTCTACCATTAGTTTCCCCAACTTTCGGCATCAAAATGTTTCAATTGAAACTTTCCAAAAAGTGACAGCCAGATATGGTAGCACCGACCTAGAGGTCCTCTACTTTTACAGAGGTAGGTATAGACTTTATATAGCCTAGTAGAAGTTTAGTTAAGGCTACGAAAATATTTCTTGAACGGGGGCCTAGGCTAGGCCATTGGGCCCAACATTAATGTTAACGTTAGGCTAGGGTTAATCATGTATACTTTTCAAACTCAAAAGCCCTAAAAGAAAAGTTAGGATTAGCAAATTTATAGATTGTTAGATTTGTTCCCCACTCTCAGACATCACACTAGGATAGTCAGAATTAGTAGTCCCTAGCTATAAGCTCATTTGACATGGGCCTACAGTAGGCTAGCCTTGCCGAAGTCAACTGAATCAATGTTAGGCTAGGCCCCTAGGCTAGGCCTAGAATTTTATTCAATTATGACCGCTACCCAAACAGGGAAGGAGAGGGCCTTGGCTAAGCCTATTTGATGCCTTGGCTAAGCCTATTTGATTTTTATAAGTTTCCTAATGTTACTTGCTAGGTTTCTGTCCTTCTACTACTACTATTACTAGTACTCGCCTAGCCTAGGGCAGGCGTCAAATTGCGAATATCTAGCTAATTTAGTACTAGGCCTAGCCTAGGCTGCGAAAAAAAAAACATTTTACAGGGGGTCAATAATAAAAATAATTATATTCTTGGCGACTACATTGCTTTAGATATTGTTCAAACCACCTTGGCTAATGACCTAGACTATGCCTAGGCCTAAGCCTACGCTAACAAAAAACGTTGCATTCCGCATACCAAATGTGTCAGCGGAAAACACCGTTTTTGTCAGCGGCAATTATTTAGGCTAGGTGGACCGAGATGGGTAGAATTTGGGTGGACCAGGATAAAATTTGGATCCGAGACTGTAGACTCCGAGTCTCACTCTCATCTCAGAAGACAGGATAGCCTAGGCCCCTAGGCCTAGAATTAGGTTAGGCCTGGGCTAGGCCTAGGTTCGGAATGATGATTTTGGCCTAGCCTAGGCCTACATCATTTAGCCTAGCATAGGCTAGTATAAGTAGCGAAAGTGGGGGGGGGGGAGGATAGGCGTAATTACCCTATCGTAGTCGCTAAGAACCTGAATAAATTTGATTATGGGCCTCCTTTAAATTCGTTATGCCTCAGTGTAGTAGTAGTAATACAGTACTAGCCTAGGCCTACTAGTAGTACTAGGGGGCCCAGGCTACTGACCTTGCCTACTACTACTACTACTAGTACTACTCCTAGTTCTAGTACTACTACTAGACTTTATACTTCTTTGTTTGTTCTTGCCTTAGGCACAAGTGACGAAAAGATGGAGTCTTTTGCAAAAGAGCTAGATAAAACAAGGAGAATAAACAAGAGGCAGCCAACAAACAACACACAAACCAAACGAGTCAGAAAGAAAAAACAATTTGCAGAGTATGAAGTATGCCTAACAGAAGGTCAAAGCGGTAAGAAAGTTTTCCTTCAAAGTTCTAATCAAACTAACTCGGGGAGGGGGGGGGGATCGGAACTCATAAGTAGAAAAGAGGATCAGGAGGGACAATCAAGTTCCTATCAAGCCCCTAGGCCTATGCGGGAGAAGAAGAAAAAAACGAAGACACAAAAAGTCATACCCGATTACAATGCTTAAAGTACTTGTCCAAAGCATTTTTAAGGCCGTGGCTATTCTTACAACTAGTAACAATTATTTATAAACTATTCTTACTAGGCCTAGGCCTAGCCTACTTGCAAGAACAATTTTCTCAGCCAAGCCATTCCATTCACAACCCTATAGGCCTAGTATTTGAAAAAAAGTTATGCCGAATATTAAACCTACTTTGTAACTTCTGGAGTTGAAGACAATGACTTCTGGAGTCTGGTACAACTACTTTTAGCAAACCTTAAAAAGAATAGTACAGCTAGCGCTAGCGTCTCTAGCCTAGGCTATATAGGCCTAGGCTAGGCCTATAAAAAAAATAATAAACTTAAAAATACTTTTTTACCACGACTCACGAGAACAATTCCATTTGTGCATTGTCCATAACTTTACTTGAATAAGTCACTATAGTAAATTATCAGTGACAGTACTAGTAGGCCTATATAGCCTAGGCCTAGTAAATACTGATTCGGCCTAGGCTACATTGCTACAGTACACTAGCTAAAGTGCTAGAACTACTTACTAATACTATTAGTACTTTAGTAGTAGTACGTTTAGTATTTGCCTAGGCTAGGTAGCAGTATAGTCACCAGTCGAAGCAAATGTGTCCAAATGTTCGTTCTCGTGAATGCATGTGTTGCACTTATATCCTGAAACAAAACTAACAAGTCATAATCACAGACATTGTCATTAAGTTCGCCATTCCATTCGAAAATAATCCAAATAAGTCCTTTGTAATTCCAGAAGTTTGACTTAAGAAATGAACGCAATCATGTGAAGAGACGTTATAAATATAAAACATGTGTCACGATATGCGTGCATTGCGCAAGCGCGCGTAAAATTGAACACCATGCGAGTTCATCATTGCATAAAAGTGTAACGTAGAGCGCGCGTTTAACTATGTTACATGAAGTTGATGTTGTTTACGTGAATAGTTGTGCGCGCGTAAAATTGAACACCATGCGAGTTCATCATTGCATAAAAGTGTAACGTAGAGCGCGCGTTTAACTATGTTACATGAAGTTGATGTTGTTTACGTGAATAGCTGTGTTTATATCTAGACATCGGCAGCTTTGAAACTTTTTGTATATTGATCTATCGAAGTCGGAATGATACAAATGAACATAATTGTTACCAATTAGGTTTGTTGATAGTGCTAGTAGTAGCTATATGATCGTAATCTTGCAATCTAATTACATGTTTCAGGATTAATGATGGCTAAATATGATTTACTGGCGAGCAATAAATAAAGGCGGGGGGGGGGGGGTGTAAGTTGTATATGCAGTTGTAAGATTTTTTTATCGTTTAGGGGTTAATCTCGATTAATGTCAAACCACTAATCCATCAACTGAAGCAGAAAACACATGTTTGTCGTAGGCTCAAGGGCGGCGAAACCGGGGGGGGGGGCACGTGCCCCCCCCCCATTTTCCTCAGGTTAAAAATGTGCTCTTTTTCTACATAAAAATTTCTAAATAAAAAAAGAGTTTACAAAGCGAAACCCACGTCGAATGAAATATTTCGGGAAGTTTTAAATGTTTACTACCACAGGCATAGGAGCCCAATTTGATTGGGGGGGGGGGGGGGGGCTTTAACGACTTACTCGAAAAATATTACCAAAATTTTTCGCGCACTACGCGGGCGTTCAACATGTTAATGTGCATATCATATAGGCATGCGTTGGTTATTACATCGCATGCCAATAACATACATCATTTGCCGTGTTATAACCCTTCCAAATTGGTTATAATTATTCGGAAAGTCGTTACAATAATAATGATCATAATATTATCAGTTTAACCATTGAAAAACACATAGAAAATTATTTTTCTTTCAGTATTTTGACATATTTCATTTGCTTTCGTGCATGTATCGATCGCGTGTGCAGGGACTTGCACTTTATAATGATTTCACCTCATTTTGTCTTTTTCCTTGTTTCCCAATTTGCACATTAGATATTGCAGTGCTAGTATGCATTGTTTCCTTGCGGAGGGGGGGGGGGGGTGGCGTTCATGGAGTGATGCGTATACGCAAATAAGATAATACAATAAGAGTTATAAAGGGTACTAAATATCAGGCTGCATCAGTCCAATCGAATTTCTGCAAAGTGCCCTTCGACGTTGGTGCCCCCCCCCCCCCTCCAGATTAAAAGTGCTTCCGCCGCCCTTGCGTAGGCTAGGTGCCCTTTCTTTTAACAATTCCCCCCCCCCCCTGTGTGGTTCAAATCACGCACCACCGCAAAAAAAAAAAGGATTAGGCCTATATCGGTAAGAAATACTCAGAAGTTAAAACCTGCAATCCATCGCCACGGCAACGGTGAACGTAAAGTACTACATTCCCTCTTCAAGATATAGCACATACTTTCCAAATCACAGTCGATTTTCGGCTAATTGAAAGTTGTAAACAAGGCTACGAAAAGTGTGATCCCCCCCCCCCACCCCAAACATATGGTTAGGCTCGATTTCCAATTGACTCAGTGTGGTGTTAGGCTATACCATGTGGTTCGAGATCGAGATACAATTGAACGTTTTCGGTGGGAATTTAGTGGAAGATATACTGCAATAGCATGTAGCCTGGATTGGGGGTAGAGCAACTGCTCATATCAGGGAATTGATAATGTACTACATGCTACAGTAGTTTGTTCAACAACATCGACTAAATTTTGGCTAGTAGACTAGGCGTTGCCAAACTTTTATGTTCGATCTTTAATTTTTTAATATGAGTTTACAAACGCTGTGGCACAATTATTTTCATCAAGTAACAGTAGATGTATACTGTTTTACAGGTACATCAAAGTTTGTGCAAGGTTTGACATGTTCAAGGAACATACACTCATGTTTGTACTGCGTGGTTTGAACAATGCATTTGGCGTTGGTATATTTGACTCTTTGCGTGCACGCGTATGACGGGTTTGTAATTCTGAAGTCGGAGGGTAAAGTTCGAAGGTTTAGACAAAACGCAATTTATTCCTTTCAAATTACTAAAGCATGGAATGCTACAAATATCAAAATCATTGATAGATAAAAGTTACCGCGATAATACAAAATTTTTCGATATATCGCCCAAGACTACTCCTCCCCCCTCCCCCTAAACAAACTATTGGTTCAACTATTGAGATATATTCCAGCAGGTACATGGTTGGTGGCAACGGCTCAATCCTTACATACTTATTTGTTTAAACATTCATTTCTCGAAACAAACAAAAAACTGTCGATGACCCATTTTTCTCCCGTTTCAATCGTTTCAATTTTCAGGCAAATCGTAAACTGTTCCCCCCCCCCAAAAAAAAAAAAAACAACAACAACAACAACTTAGGCTTACATGATATTGATTATAGCTAAACAAAGAAGGAAAGCTATATGGGGAATTAAATTAAAATAAAAACAACCAACATAACTTCTTTTAAAAATTGTACTTTTTATTGAAGAATGAAACCATTTCAAATGCCTCAGCTCCACAGCAAAAAGAGAACACAAGTCTTCCAGCTCCAGCTCAGAGGAGCAAAAAACTGAAGAAAGATGTCAGAAAAACTGCACCAGCCATTAACAACGAACCGGACGTAAGAAACATGGCAATGATGGCTGGATTCTCAGGGTTGATGGATGCCATCCATCCACTTTCTACATTGGAACCATCCAGCCAACTGGAGTCCCTATCCTCTCTGCTTGCCGAAAGCAGAGAGGAACTAGAGGGACTGGAGACTCAGTCGGAAAAGATAAGAAGGTTGGAGGCGCAGCTTGAAGTTGAAAAATCAAAAGTCTTGGAGCTGCAGTTAAAGCTGATTGAGAAGGGTATGTGTTTATCAACCTATCACTGGTATTTCTTTTCTGCTTCAACCCCAATTATCAGATAGTATGCTAATGTTACATGCTTTTCTCTATTTCTGATGCAGAGCAAATACCAGATGATGTGAAGTTCCACATATCTGCATTGATGGAATTGTTGAGCAAGTTCCAGTGTCAAGGTGCAAGCAAATCCTCATTTGAAAGACTAAGCAAATCAGACACTGTTGTTAATTGTTACAATCCCAGCGTTAAAGATGCAGATCTTCCCACTTCGCCACTGCAATGCCCACTCCCACTGACGCCACCAGATTTGCCATCTACTTCACAACCAGTACTACCACCAGCACAAAAAGTGTCAGCAAAATCACAAGTTAGTAGAATTACTAGAAACAGCATTACAATTTACCTAAAGATGCTCAACTTAAGCTTGTAGTCTCACCATTGATAGTTTTTGACACAATTGATGTTTGTTCTCAAGATAAGTTCTAGTTATTCGTCACTGTTGTCATCCTCTTCTGAACAAACATGTTCCATATCCAAACCTAACTTTGGACCTAACTACCATTCTATTCTCATTACCATATCAATATCTAAATTGTGAAGCTTTATGTTCAATTTAATTTTCAGCCACTAATAGTCGACCCAAAGAACAACGGCCGATTCGCAAGTGTAAAAGTGGACACGTATAAATTGTATCAGCTGGAGCAGTATGCTGTGAAGAAGAACAATCCCTACCACCTGCTAAATGGAATTATAAAATTAGTATTTTCTCAGTTGGAGCTGGCGTCGTGTTCCGGTTTGGGGCTCCGAACAAATGGAAGTGGAACAGCAGGCCCCAACCCTCTGGAGCAAGTCAAAGTTCTGGCGACAAAAGGTTAGACTTCATAACCTAAAGTTTATCACATTGTCTGGCACGCTGACCTGTCCACACCACAGCTATCAGTTCAAGCGCATGCGACTTTTCTTTTTTTCTCCAGTGTACGGCGAATCCCATCCGACTGGTATATACATTTCTAAAACGCAACAGCAGGACCCAGGGGTTAGAGAATGTCCCTTCTTTTGAGAGCTGTAAAAAGAAAAAGGGCAAACCAATGACTAGTGAATTACCAAGTTCATTGAAAATGCTAGCCCTGTTCGCAGCCTCAGCTCTCCTGAATGATCTAGTAATCAAAACAAATAACGGTTTTGCTTTACTAAGTATTTACATTATTAAAGGAATGCTCCTTGTGCCTATAAGAGAAAGATATTTATTCCTGGCAATTACAAAAAGGCATCAGGTCATGCCAGCCTTACATTATGAGGCCAAGGGCCTCAGTTGATTCCATTTTTGGCTCACAGTCTTTTTGGTTTTGGAACGACTGGGAGCCATTTTTCTTGTTAACAAGTGGCACAAATGCACATTTTACTTAATGCAACTCTTCTTATGTAAAACAGACTCTCATGTGTCCTTTTGTATGTACCAAACCACCTCTGGGGTTTTGCAGGAAGAAAAGGAAGAGATTTACTACAAATTTCCAAAGTAAAAAAATATTGACATCCTACCAAGAAACCATGTACCGTAACTATTTATGTTTATGTAGCAAATGGCCTAACCGCTTGATTGTGTATGAAATCCATGTTACCTGGTAATGCACTAAGAAAAGTTACTCAAAATATCCATCTTAAAAAGCATCTCAGAAAAATCATCCATCTTCAATCTTCACCAAAATGTATATTTTAATTACCTATTCCTTACATTCCGTCATTATTTTGTACTTATGTTCAGTTTTATTCCGTTTATGAAGAAATAAACATGTAACGAACTTGATGTTAAACATCCTTGTTCGTTACTCCATTCAAGTTCAATTAGAAAATGTAAGCTTAGGCCAATCAAACTGCATCATCGTAACTTGTCTAGAATTAAAGTAGAACAATACCAGATTGATTTAAAGAAATCACAACGACTAAACCCTTCTCCAATACTGTTTTTTAACATGAAAAATTTGCATTTACTCATGCATCATTAATTTGAGCTAAATTACAAGCCATATTTCGAGGCCTGTTCTAAATGTTACAACCTAACGTTAGGCCTACTGTAATTAACGCGACGGCTAGGGATCCGACTCCGTTGCATTTTTGCCGTACCACTATAAATTATTTCTTAAGGGCATTGCAGCAAACCTGAGTTTTCTTTTTAAGTTGTTGGTTTCCTAATAGATTAAGTTGCTTGAAATCGATCGATTAACGTTCGCAAATTTTTGCGTTTAAACGATCATGTGCTGTATTTTCTACAAGGTCACGCACAGCCCTGCCCTAAAGAAGTAGGCCTAGTACTGCAAGTGTTAGCCTAGGCTTCTTACTGTAATACTAGTGTTACTGTAAAGCTATATGTAATTTCGTAAGACAGTTGACCAATCGTGCATAACTTACTGCAAATGTTACACTACCGTAGACTAGCCTAGGTCTGGGAGCCAAAACACCAGGTAAAATACTTGTAATAAAACCTCAGAAACTTTTAACAAATCTTAATTTGCAATAATATGAATAGAAAAAATTATTACCTCAGACATTATTGATCACGAAAGGGACTCGGTACGCCATAATAATGCAAATTGAATTGTTGTTGATCTTATGACAAAGGCTCCTTGTTGCATGAACAGGCACTCGTAACGTTATGTAGGTGTATAGTATATAAACACGTGTTTATATAATATACACCTACATAACGTTACGAGTGCCTGTGGTTGCATGTAGCATATCAGCGGTTACGAATTGTCTACTTCGGCTTCGCTACGCAAAAAAGAATGTTTCAACTCAAGTGTGCCGTGTGCCCAACCCTAAAAGGAATGGACACCCTTGGGAGTCGATGTTGCATGAAAAAAAAAATGAAGGGGTGCCTCCGGTCGATCCTCCCATTGAAAACATGTAATTAGAACCGTCCATCTGGCGTCAGATTTAAGTCGGAAGTAGGAGTTTTTTTTTTAAATAGTCTGTTCCACCTCGGATGAACCGACACTCGACCTTTATCCGCAGTGGCGTAGGGAGGTACTTTTGAGTGGGGGGGGGGGGGCTGAAGACTGATGGCCAGCCTGGGGGAGGGGTCTAAGGAAATTTTTTGCATTTCCAGGTGGCCTCAGATGCAATTTGGTGCAATATAGCACACTTCAACACCCACTCCATTTTGTAAACTTAATTTTGTATTTTCACCTGGCCTTAGATGCAATTTGGTGCTCCAAATGAGATTTTTTTTCTCATTTGGAAATGAAAAAGGGGTTTTATGACTTGCGAACAGGGGGGGGGCGGAATAATACTTCCGCCCCTCCACATTTTTCACTGGGGGGCTGGCACCCCCCAGCCCCCCCCCCCCCGGTTCCTACACCCTTGTTTATCCGTCTAGTAGGACCATAATCTGACGAATTCATCACATTCAAAGAAACTTTTTGAGAAGGGAATGGGTTAAAAAGAGTTAAAGGTATGCTCTATATTGGACCCAAATAAGCCAGATTTCCAAATATACATCACCTTAATTTGGTCCAAATTAATTCTTCAACTGTTTATCACCCCCTTGGAGGAAGTTTACCTCATTGGGACTTTCGGTCATCTTGTGTGCATGCATGTTCATTAAGAACGTCTGAGAACAATTTTGAAAGTACAGACCTCCATGCAGGAAATTACTTTTTGAAAACTTCTAGCAATTAAAGCTTGCCATCATTTGGGGCATATACAGACTACCTTTAAGTCTACTCAATTACACACAGTTTTGACATGTTTGCTTCATTTTTTTTAATTCTACGGACTGTATATTCTGTTTTTTTTTCCTTGCAGAGTACATGCGATCAGCATTAAAGAAATATAACTGGACGCCCATAGACGAGAAGGACATAAACCGAAAATTTACTTGTCAAATTACTAATGCCCGGAGGGATCTGAAAATTTTGAAATAGACTTAATTGACAATTTAAAATCATCATAATCATATATCCTGTTCATGTCGGCTGTTTCTATCTTCTTTTTATTGTTGCAATTTGGCTGTTTTGTATTTTTTTGACGGAGATGCAATTTTTAAACTCTTTCACAACTTTTTTTTCTATTACGTATGCTGATGCCTAAAATTAGCTCTGCACTTCAGAGAAAACGTATGCAAATTTAAGGAACATCCCTCTATCGTCCATTTACTTGAAATCATAATGGTAGTCTGACAATTTGGCTATATGCTATAATTGACTATATTATAATAGCTGGTGTGAATTTTGGGCAGATTCATCTTGATGCATGCAGGTTCATACAGGAAGTAAATATGCATTACACATTCAGGACAATATTATCCATTGCTTTTGTAAATAAAATTTTCCTTCTACCCGTCCTATACAACAAACCATGCAGGACTGATATATCTATAGGCTACTCAATGCATTTTCTTATTGTATTGAAGTTACAGTATGTGTGATGCGGATTTCACGTAAGATCTATTAATAGGATAATTTGGAACGCTAGTTTTATGGAGCATGGTTTAACGTTGCTCATAATGGATTCGCTTCTGGTGTGATACAAATAAAACATGGCATACAGAAGGTAAGGTAAGTTTGGTATAAGGGAGAAAAGTAAGCCTAAAGTAGAAAAGAAATGACAGAATTCTTTTTATTCAGGAGAAGACATGTTTGATTTTCATGTCGAAAATTTCAGTCTTGTCTTGACTGCATTTTAGGACCTACACTAACTTTATGCCAAGAATGTGATAGCTGTGCACTATATCCAGTAGCCCGTAAGTAATGTGTTAGTTTAGTTTAGTAGAAAAAAGGAGCAGGAGGGACAATCACGGCCCTATCAAGGACCCTATGGAGGGAGGGGGAAAAAACCGAAGACACTAAAAGTCATACCCGATTACAATGCTTAAAGTACTTGTCCAAAGCATTCTTAAACCCATTCACACTACTAGCAAGTAGCTGACTGCATGGACCCACATTCCCCTAAAAGGCTATATTAATAAAACACTGCAGTGAGCTAGCTGCTAGCTCATTCCAACTGTTGTGTTTGTGATTTCATGTCAATATTATATTATAGGAATTTCTGTAATGTATGTCATACACTGATAAACTCTTTGGTTTTCAAATTTCATTCACAATTGTTTCTCAATAATGATGATTAAGATTTTGTTGAATTAAAGTGTTCTTCTTACAGAAATAATATAAATCGTTTCTTCATCATTTCATGTGTGGGGTGAAGAGGCATTCATGAATGCATGGGACGGATAGATTCCTAGTAAAGTCATTCAAGCGATTGCTACGGGTTGGGAGGGGGGCCGGAGAATTGGAAGGGACCTATACAAAATAGCTGTCAAACCAAATAATGTGAGGTGCATACAACTAATTTGCTTCATGATATAATTAAGCTAAAGAAGGTAATTTAAGGTTGTTTTAAGTCAATTTAATCGCAAGGTTAAACCCTACAGTGTTGGGTGGGAAGCGTATATGTACGGTCGAGTCAATCATGAGGAAAACTGAAATGCCTTCACTATAAATCTTCAAAACAATTTCATCAATTTAAGGCTTCACAGTGAATACCAATATGCAAATTTAAGCCATCAAAGCCTATGCACTTTTTTTGGCTAGATCTGATGCAGCCATACACCGAAGCCTTAGTGAAGGCATTCTTGGGGCAAATATAAGCCATCATTTATAAGCATTCGAAGCTTTAATGAAGCCTTAATGAAGCCTTCATTTTAGGCTTCAGGGCAAATTTATGCTAGCATTAAGGCTGCAGAGCGAATGCCTATTTAAAGCTTCAAAGTGAATACTTATATGCAAATTTAAGCCATCGAAGCCTTAGCTAATTTAAATTTTTCGGCTCTGGTGCAGCCTTAGCGAAGCCTTAGCGAAGCCTTAGCGAAGGCATTCTTGGGGCAAATATAAGCCATCATTTATAAGCATTCGAAGCTTTAATGAAGCCTTAATGAATGCATTCATGTTTGGTAAGGGTATTGACCGTAGCTGTATGTATTGACTGCACACTAGTGTCTTATCACCGACGACGGTAGCAAGCTGTGTCTACAGGTATTTTGTAGGATCGATGGTGGTGTCTAACATTTCTGTTACACCTCATTCGAAACTAGGTCAGAATACCAGCATGAGACGTTTCTTTGTGCGCGAGTCTTCACACCCTTTCACAAACTAAGGTTATTGTTGAATATTAGTCCCACTTATTAGCTTGGTGGACTGGTGGTAATCTGGTGGAGACCAGGGTGGGAATTTTACGGTACGCCGGTACGCTAGCGTACTGGAATGAAAATATGGCTTACCAAAATAAGAAAATCAAATAGGCCTAGTACCACACACCCTTGTAATGAGCGTACCAAAAATTCTGACCGTAAGTGACTGCATCGGACTGTAGTAGGCTTATCTGCAATCTGTTTCTAAGTTACGGAGGATTAATTTGTCGCGCAATTAGCAAAAAGCACCAACGAACTGGCCGCACACAGCTGGCTGCTAGCTCGGCGATCGTGCCTTGACCGTCACATACCTACGACTAACTGTGTATGCATCGCAATTTATTCCAACTTCACACATGAACTACGCAATTGCCGACGGCAATTGCGTAGTTCATACTGTACATGTGCTCAGAATTTTCCCAGGTACCCTGCCAAACAACTGTGCGCTCATCCCCTGTCTAACACCTGTTTGTTAACATTTTTGGCACATTTCCAAGAAACGTTTCATGGAGTATTCCCCATGATACACGAGGCACAGTTCATACACGCAGCACAAGATATCAAGTAATGGCCATCTTTATGAAAGTAAACCTTGTAATAAAATATGTTTTAGGCCACACGGCATGATTAACTAATGCTTAAAATTATTTCTATGTTCTTGTAGAAAACGTCAAGTTCACAAAATACAAATAGTTGTGTTTTTGTAGTTACGTGAGATTCGTAACAGACGAGGTGGTTAGGCTATTTGCTATTCACTTAACTATAGTAGGACATTATTTTTTCCGTATTTTTGGAAACTCTAGAAAATACTTTCTTTTCCCCCCGCTTAACACCAGATGTGGTCTTACAGTACAGGTTATTCATAAATGGGTGTACTACTGTAGAGCCTTGTTTACATGACATTAGTTGCATGTAGCACGATATGCCAGTTTTGCGTGAAGTTTTCGAAAGTGTTTTGCTGGATCTTCCGTAAAATTTTAAAGGACCGAACTTACTTTTTGTACACAGTTGGTAATTTCTCTACTGATTTTCAGAGTTTTTTTTTACAATCTCCAGTCGATTCATTTCCTTTGATCATGTATTTGAATAACTAATACCGGAGTATTCAACCAGGTACTGTCTGGTGGGAGAGTTCAACGTGATGGACAGGGATTGTAATTATTTCGATCGAACATGCATTGACTGGATTATCTGCGCCGCCGCTGTCGGCTTGATATAAAGTACACTTGTGCCGCGAATCAGGAAGTTTTCACAAAAAGAAAACAGCGTTCAGGTCATTGTGCTGTGCTTACCGATTCATGAATTGTGCTTACCAACTAAGAAATCTTGGCTCATGTTGGTAAGCACATTTCATCAAAAAATGAAAATATGCTTACCAACTTTTTTTGCCAAATTCCCACCCTGGTGGAGACGTGGACTAAAATGCAACAACTTATAATGTAGCTATTAGACTCTCCCGCTGGACACAGTGTTCCAACTTTCGACCAAAGAAATATGGATTGTAACCCTAGAACTAGGAGGCAGGTGTACACACAGTACCTGTTGTACCCATTCCTGCTCTGGTCACCACCATTTTACATCCCAATCCGATGGACAAGAGTGTCGCCTGCACTATCTGACCACTTTTTTCCAAATACTGAGGTCTGAGGTGAAGGTACAGTACCTCATTCATTGTCAGAGCAATGCAATGTTCATGGTGTCCGAGGAAGTCGTTTCAAAACCCCCTTATACCACATTCATGGTAGACTGCGCTTAATGTTAACACCAGTTGCACAACAGCAGGTTTAGATTAGGTTTTGAACTTTATTATATTTACTGAGGATGGAATGGTTTATTTTAAGCAGATCTGTCAAAGTGAAGTGTCAATTTCAGTATTAACTTCAGCTAACATAGTGTAATTAACATCAATTAATTTACCTGTACATATTTAGCATAAATTTACATCAAAACTTGCCCCCGTAGCACTGCACCAGTTTAAGCACCACATCACGCTACAAATTTCTTTCTCTCACGATTTTTTCACCTTCAATTGTTACACTAGAACTTGCAGAGTTCAGACTATCCATTTTTTGATCACTAGTAGTGTCTTAGAAATATTTTTGTGTGTTTTGTATGAACTGACGAGGTACAAATTTATCTTTTGTTTCTTATACAGGTCACAGCTATACACCCTAAGAGGATGCTGGCATTTTTGAATCATTTCATTATCCATACCACAAGATTCCTTAACAAGTTTTCTTGTGTCTGTGAACAGGTAATATTTTGATTGTCATTTTTCTATGAACTGTATCACTAGGTTTGTTAGCCCATTGTTTGCAAGTTTGTCATGGTAACCTTTGTAAATCATTGAAAATAGCATAAATAATTTTACTTTAGAAATGCTTTTTTCAGACAAACTGGTAGCAGACGAAATCATAAGAGGATGGTAATTCCATAACACAGGTTAGGGAGTATCCAACGTACAATCAATTTCAAACAAAATACCTCAGAACAAATGTTGTTCAACATAACAATTAGATATCCAGTTTCTCTTTAACTAATTACTGTAGCAGTCTTAGCCTGACCTTTTCCTCTTGGTTCCTGTGCAGCAAAACTGCTATACATATTTGGATTCGTATGGTACTGTAGCAACTTCATGATCCTGTATAGCATTTTGTGATGCAACACTGGATAAAGTACTCACAGGGCTTGCTAAATTTGCTATAAAAGGTTAAAAGCCCCAATCAATAAACTTCATACAAATGTTTGAGACACAGGACAAAGTTGTCAATTTACATTTAATATTTATGATGATCACAAAAATGAGCTATGCAGTCACGTTTGATATTATCCACGGGCCACACAGTAAAGGCTGTTTTAGTCATCCCTGCAGTGTAATAAAAACAGGAATTTGTTCAATGACAGTATGCAGTGGTTGTGTATAGAATGATTTACTTTGGAGGAGAGATAATCTTTCTTATTGTGCAATCCATGAAATTAAAACATGCTCTTTGGTTTCAAAGCCCTTATTTTGCTAAATTCTGAAGAAGAACAAAATATTCTAACAAGGAATGAAATTACAAAGTGACTGTGTGATTTAGATGTTACTTAAAGTGTGTAATAGTCTTGGGCAATGATATTAACTTACCTAAAACAATTTTTTTAATGTTGAATATTACAGTAAGTATATTGTTCAGTATCACAACTGAAGACCAGCTGTTGTGAAAGGTAGCACAGAGCAACTTGTTATTCCCAATTTCTCTTTTACACAAGATTATGGATTCTTTTGATTTTAATAATAATTATTTCACATAATTATTTCACTTGTCTTTTAGAAATTACTGGATTTGAATCATAGGATACAGAAGCTGGAAGTGACAATGAACATTTTAGAAGCCAAGGTACTGTAGAGATTACATTATACGATTTTCTGAAATACTTTGTCTTCTTTGAAAAGACACATTATTCAAATGATATATATGGGCTTATAATTAGGGGTTAACTTATTACTGCCTAAAATAAGTAATTTTGATGAGCGCAACACTCCACGTCATAGCTTGTACATATTTAGTAAGTTTCCCAGATGTGTATATCTAAGGTGCATATCTTGGAAACAAAAGGAACTTTTCGAAAATTTTCAACAGATATTGAATGAGATTATCACCCGCAACAAATGTATTGAATATGGGACAGGTTGGCTGGGTGTCCGTAGTACATTAACTGGTAGGTAGGGAAAAAGGTACAAAATTTTAATCCAACCCACAAGATCCAGTCGTTCCTACCTTTCATTTAGATTAAATCAATCTTGGTCATTGTTGAATAATTCGCCAATTTCTTTTTTTTTGGGGGGGGAGGAAATTTTTTGGGGGAGGTGGGGGGGAGGGGGAGCGAGGGGAGATATTTTAAGTTCAAGCCAACATTTACCTGCTAGTAAAAGAAATCGCAGTAATGTCATCATACAGAAACTGACTGAACACTGTTGATTCTATAAAGTTTCGACAAGGATTGAGGATTTGGAGTACTAGAAAATATGCTAGCAATTTGGAGAGGCATTCATTACATGGTATCATTCATAGTTAAATTCTATTTAGCAATAGCCCCATCTACTGGGTACTTTATAAATGCCTTGCTTAGCATAATCATATGACTTCCCAAACTCTACAGCCCACCCCACCCCACCCCCTCCATCCCCTGTGGGAATAACTATCAACCTGTGCCAACTGCCATATTTTGTGATCCTGAGTCATGTTGAGTTACTATGTTAAGCAGGATATAGGCCCCTCATGTTTATCAACCAAAGTAGCATACATCAAGTAATTTACTAACAGTTTAGTGTAATATGTGTAACTGTGTAAAAAAAAATGCCAGGTAGGTAATACACCCAGGTCTCATGTGGAATGTCAATTTTCTTACAACTTTCATAGCTTGAGGTACTCACTTGTTTGAGCTTTTGATCACCCAAAAAAAAGGTACCTTTAGGAGGCCAAAGGGACACTGTAAAGGTTGCTTCCGGTCAATAGGGCTGACATGTTGCTTCAATAATTTAAATATTGAGGGCTCCTCTGGAAAGCAGTACTTCTGCATTGAGCAGGACTACCCTCATTAAAGATGAAAATAATAAAAAGTAAATAAAAAAAATAGGTTGCAAATTAATGATAATTCTCTCACAATTCAGCTTGCCTCCATACCTGGTCTTGAAAACGTTACAGTTGAGCAAGCTACACCACAGCAGCCTCCAGCAACAAATCTTCCTGCGGTCACAGCTGGAGACGACCAGGTAAAGATATCGGTTGCACTGTAACTTTGCTTTTAAAGCAATTCACCAACTTAAAGCCAGGCTTTGTATGTTTAATGAACGAACGAACAAAAGTTTGATCAGTTTGAAAGATTAATAAATCTATCTCCCATAAGTCAGTAGGTAGTCTTTTTTGAAGCCATAGCATATTTTTAATTATGAAGCATTGGTCTGCTCCAAAAGTGAATACATGGATTATGATCTTTCTCTTATTAGTAATGAAGGCATTTTTAAATAGATCATTCATGTTGCATTTTTGTTTTTCTTTTGTTTTTTCGTTTTTAATTGAAAGAAAAAGATACACATGTGTTTTAGTAATAGTGCTGATGGAACATATTGCATATTAAGAACTGTACAATGCTGTCACCAGAAAGTATGGGCTGCAGGAATATATCAACCGATTTTATTTTCTTAATTTTATTTTTTTTTACTTTATTTAATATTTTCTGTTTTGTTATAATTTGTTTTATTTTCTTTACTTTTTTTAAAGTTTTTTTATTGATGAATTTTTTTTTTTTCTTATTTAATTTAATTTTTTAAAATTTATTTTTTGTTTTGTTTTGTTTATCTTATTTTATTTTATTTTATTAGGCTACCTCGGAAACAGAGCCAGCACTGCCAGAAGCCCCACCAACCCTGACAGTCTCTCAAGACCCAAGATACATGAAATACTTCAAAATGATCAACATGGTAAGATGGCTGAATGCAATTATCGTCATGTCAGAGGCATATTAATATTAATATCAGGTTGGTACACATCCTGAATTTGTTACGTAAGGCAGATGTATTGTTAGTTGAGACAAGACCTTTTCACACAACTTTACAGCAGTTAATCAATGATCATTTGTAACTTGTCACACCCACCCATCAAAGGGTGCACAATTCAAAGAGTCACTCCTGTGGCACTACTGTGTGCCACATCAACGTGTTCCCTAGGGCACCTCCCCTAGGTGCAACCACAAAAGCGTCATACGCAACTGTAATTTATAAGTTACCTGCCAGGTCCCCATTTATACACCTGGGTGAAAAGAGGCAATATACACTGCCTTGCCCAAGGACACAAGGTAGGACAAAAACCTGCAATCTTTCGATCGCAAGTCCAGTACGTTAGCCATTTGAAGGCAGTGCCGTCAAAAGTATGTGCAGATTTATAGTGAAGGCAGGTATGGTAATGTCAGATGCTAACGTCATGGTACTGATCCTCAGTTTGGTATTAAGTGAAGTACTATGTTTGTGAATCCAAGATTTACTAGAATACTGGTATTCATAATCAATATGGTGCAAAGTCATTAATTTGTCACACAGTGTCTTTAGTGTGTTACAAAGAACATAGATAAATTGTTGATGGAGATAAATTACAACTGCAGATTCTTAGTATAGGCAGATATTGTTATATCAGAAGCTTACATGACATTATTGATGCCCAGTTTCATATGTACAGTATTATGCACTATGATTGTGAATGCAAGATTAATAAGATATCTATATTAATAAGAAATCTTAGTGATTGTAGCTATCTTAGTTTTTTTACTAAAGATCGAGGTGGTGTTATAGTATACATTCCCAGTGAAGGCTGAAGGCTTGCCTATAATGTCAGATGCTTATGCAACAATCGTGATGCTTAAGAAACGAATTCAAGATACTTGGGAGTCTGGGCTTACCGAGCTGATCATCATTCGATGTTTTGGTTTCAATTTTTGCCCAGTCTCAGCCGAATGGCCTATGTATTAGCTAAAGAAGAAGATTATTATGATTGTGAGTCCACTTACTAAACGATAGTACCAATTGTTATTTGGACCATCCTGATCGAATGCATACTGATTGCTTGAACAATTCCTTTCTTTATCGACTTATAGGGCGTACCTATAGAACCACTGAGGAACAAAGTATTGATGGACGGACTGGATCCAAATTTATTATTGTAAGTACTTAAGTAACAATTACCGAGCTTGTATGCAAATTACAAGTTTCTTCTTTCCTGACCACTATGTAATACAAAATGAGGAGAAACCTTGATGGATGTCTGCGCATTCCATGTCAAATCAGATTAAAAGATATGAAATACTGCCATCATTAGGAATTTTCCAGCTTATGAATCTCATCTCACATTGGTATGAGCTTAAACTACTGAGAACTTATGTTCAGTACTACAATGTGTAAAAGTAAGTTGGCCTGACGTTTCGATCCTAGCAGGATCTTCTACAAAGGCTAAATGACAAGTGACAGTAACAGAAGGGACACTTTTACACATTACTTTTACACATTCTCCTACACAGGCTCCCTAGTGGAGAAGCAGTTTGCTAACAGTTTTATTTTAATTTCTTTTATTTAGTATTACAGACAGGCTTATATACTATATATCATGTGTTTGAAGCATAGAGTGAGATTGCTAGAAACGTCCAAGATGTTAGATGGTACACTTTGCTAGTTTCTTCTTCCAATAACCAAGTGTGAAGTTTAATTCAGTCAGATACAGTCAACCATTTGAAAATATTAGTTTAAATTAATATGAGATATTTCTTATTTCCTTCAGTTTCACATTCATAATGAAGTTTCTTCCTTTTTTGCAGAAGATGATGATGGAATGTTGGATGACTTAAAAACTATCAAAGGGGAAAACATCATCATGTTGTGAATCCATAATTCCAATGAATGAGCTTATAACATTTAAATAAATTTTAAATAAAACTGTTAGCAAACTGCTTATCCACTAGAGAGCCTGTGTAAGAGAATGTGTAAAAGTAAGTTGGCCTGACGTTTCGATCAAAACGTCAGGACAACTTACTTTTACACATGTAACATTTACTGAACCTTTTAATGTTTCAACGTGCCTCCTGATATATGTTTAGAAAACACTGATTAATTTTTGTCTCCACCTCTCGTAGAACTCCAGATGCTCCGGCGCCACCGCTTACCCAACAGGAGAGCTCGGAATCTAGCTTTGGGAGTGAGGAGAGTGATAACGATGAGTTTAGCGACTAATTAATTCATGCGTGGGACCTCCAGGAATGACTACGGCAATTAAGAATCCTGCACTGCACAGCTGGTCTGTGTAGAGTATACAACAGCATGGGGGACCTAACAGATCAAGAGATCAGGTTTAATACTTGCATAGCGCCATCTAAATGCAGATGGTTGATGATACCTCTCAGATGACGATGATGATGATGACACAATGCATGATGTGGTTGATATCAAGTCAATAGTGATTTTCTTTTTTACTTTTAGAACTCTAAATTTGATAATTACATATATTATGATGTTAAGTAATATATTGTATTGTACTGACTGGTACAGGGCTCTGACGGAAGGTGCTCTGTTTAAACGGTGGTCTCATATTTCTAATGAAAACGGAGTCTCGCCCTTTCTGTTGTGCTTCACAGGCAGTATGTGAACTGACCTCACTTTGGCAGATGATACCGTATGCCAAATTTTATCAAGTTGGAATGTTTATAAAAGTGCATGGGGAAAGAGATTGAAATGCTGGTTAATTTCAATATCTTTTAAAACATTAACTGTTAATTAAATAATTTTCATGTATATTGATTGAAAGTAAGAAATATGTAAGCTTGTCTTATGAGGCTCTCTGGAAAGATGTTACCAACTATTTCAGTCACTCTTGTGATGCTTGTGCCTACAAAGGTTAATGAAAGTTGAAACTGATGAAAGAGAGAGAGTTGGGGAAGGGGGGGGGGGATTAGTTGATCTACACCAGACTTGCCCAGGTAATAGAATGGTAAGTTCAAGTGAATTTTATATGTCCATATTTATATGGTAACAGTACACCATAACATTTGTTGGTAAGTTATACCAAGTAAATTATCATCATATATATCCATAGGGGGTGGAGGTGGGTCAGGGTTAACACACTCGCCTGATGGGCAATAGATAAAGGAGCCCAGGAATGTATGGAGTGGGGGTGGCTTGGAATGTATGGATAAGGGCCTGGAAAATTATGGAAATATGTCAAAATAAAATTGTGGATAAAGAATGGTGTCTTTTCAATTTGCTAATATACAAAAGTAATAACGATGAGGGTAAACAGGGATCCTGGACTGGACTGGCTCTGGACTCATCTGTATGTCACTAGGGACAAACATGTCAATGATATGGTGAGCCATCCATTTATGTCATAAACATATAAAGAAAATCCCAGTAAATGTATGCATCAAACTTACTGGGATGAAGTATGATGTCCTATTGAGACTTCCATACATTTCATGGTGTTTCAAGATCAATTGTAGATGGGGTGGGTCTCTGTGTAGCATGAACTGAGTTATGTTGAGGTCCAAATAGAGTGACCTATATTGTTGAAGATAGGTCAAGCTTGCTTCATATATTGTCAGTGTTGAAAGATAATCAGAAATGAAATTCAAATAAAAATAAAAATAAATAAAAAAATCTATCATATACAGGAAATTGAAAGGACTTTTACTTGTTTTTATAACCTTCAAGCTTTTGTTCAATTGGAAGAGTTGTAATGGGGTGATGATAAATATGTTTTACTCTCTATTTTTTGTATCACTTTGAAGCAATTAATTATTATGGAACATACACCAAATATATGTCGGTTCGTTATCAAATCTTTGATTTAATTTATACAACACCAATAGTTTAAACATGTCAATACATAATTACATGAAACATCACTTTCCATATCCCAATGTTCTCGTGTGCCTCTGATGATCAGCCATTCATAATCCCATCATGCACAGACGGAATTATGTGAGCCTTATGGTAAGACATTTAAATAAAATAGACCATTTACTTTAATTACCAGGCCCTCTTAAAATATTCCCTGGTGTATGAAATATGGTAATGGATAATTTCTCGGAGTCTCTTAATCCTAAAGAAATGAAACAAGCCATTCAATGACAAAGAAAAGAAATCGACATCCTGTGTAACAAATACACATCTACAATTGTGATCAGTGATTTGAACCAGGGACGTAGCCAGAGGGGAGCAGGGGGAGCGACTTCTCCCCCCTTTCAGTGTCTAAAGAATGTTCAAAACTGATGTTTTTTTAGCATGGCATTTTGTCAGTGCTCTTTTAATCTTGAATACTCGTCATCATCGTACGTGATATGCGCTTCCTATAAATAATTATTACACTGCTAAATATAACATTTTATATTGTCCATTAGGTAAGTTCGTCAAATGTATTAAAGTTCATACATTGGACAATAAACAAGAATCATCCTACTGAAAAATTGTTAATAAGCCCTATGTTTGTCTGTCTGATATAATGTGTAAAAGATCGAACATGTAAAAGAATAATTCGACCCGAAACAAATTGTGCTGCTTAGTGATATAATATGATAATGATGAAACTGGGAAAACGTCGCACCAGATCGCATCTAAGGACCTTCAACCTTCAATTGTTCAAAAAATTCTCAAAGGGGAGGGACACCCACTCCCTTTAGACCCCTCTCCCATATCAATCGCAAAATGTGCCCCCCCCCCCTTGCAAATTCCTGGCAACGTCGCTGATTTGAACAGGATTTTGAAATGTGTGGTGGGGTGATTCTAAATTTCCTCTGACTGATGTTGGGCATAAAATTGTTAGGGGAGTGGCCTAGCTCTTTCCGATTAAATTTAAACAAAAACACTGTCTTACTGATTAAACCATGTCATATCCACATGTTATGCATTAGTCGCGATTTGTGGGTGCCGTAATAAGCGAGAGGGGAGCGGTAGGGGGTACTATGGCCTACAGTTAGAATGGATAACACAAAACGGCCCACGGAAATGAGTTTAATGAAACATGTTACAACTTAAAAAGCATGCAAAAGCATGGGATGGAAGACAATGTAAAATCAGCAACCTTATCAAACATCCAATTAATTACAACTGGCCTGAAAATGAATGTGGAAATTATCGTATCGTGTGTGTTTATTTTTGTGCTAAACGAGTGATTTGTCTGTATTAGTATAACACGGGAAGGAGTAGAGACTAATGCGGTAACATTATTAAATAATAGCAATAAGTTACTAATTGTGCTCAATCTGTGCAAGGTATCACAGTTGTGGACATAACGATAGACCAAAGCATATTGTATTCGTGAAATGTAATAGTGTCATTGTAAACAGCGCATATCACATATCCCACCTCATTCATCCAAAACCTCTTCACCACCCCCCTGCCCTCCCCCCCCCGCCTCCCCAACTATTCTCTTCATATGGAAGCTGGCTTTACGCCAGCGATAGCTCTGCACGTTTGTTATTGCCAAAAGTGAAGGAAAAAATGGAAGGTAATTTTGATTAACTTCTTCCCTGAATGCTGCAGCAATTCTGTATGGAATTAAAGTCAAGCACAGTATGTCTTTGTAACGACAGCTGACGTTTCTTATCGTTTCTGTGCAAAGTTACAGGTCAGATGTGGCTTTATAAAGTCTTCTGGGAAAATTAGTACCCCACACAGAAATCACTCAAGCGTATACCGCCTATCCTATGCTCAAAGCGTTTGCTATCATCATTTCACATGAATTCCCCCTCTTCTTTCTCGAACAAAAAAATCGATGAAAATGACATTGTAGCCATTAGTCGGCCTAATTTTGCTCAAGCCACGTGAACGTTTCTGTTCCAAATTTTCTTTTAAAAAGACCATTTAGGAAAGAATCTTTTGTCCGCTCTAAAAATCCGACCAAATCTGCTGTCAGCCCGCAAGAAGCCTTTACCTTTACCAACTGTCATGAGGCCTCAAATTAACCTTTTATATTACTGACCATGTTTCATGCTCTACATTGCATTCCATGTTCAGTCACCTTCAATAATGCTTTTTTTTGTTTTTTAAGTTTCACAGAATGACATTGTCCGTGACACTCTAAACTCTGTGGATGCGACACTTGGCGAATGTGACACTGAGACACTGACGAATGTGACACTGAGACCCTTGGCGAATGTGACATCGAGACCATTGACGAATGTGACACCGAGGCACTTTGGCGAATGTGACGCTGAGACACTTTGGCGAATGTGACACTGAGACACTGACGAATGTGACACTGAGACCCTTGGCGAATGTGACATCGAGACCATTTGACGAATGTGACACCGAGGCACTTTGGCGAATGTGACGCTGAGACACTTTGGCGAATGTGACACAGAGACCCTTGGCGAATGTGACATCGAGACCATTGACGAATGTGACACCGAGGCACTTTGGCGAATGTGACATTGAGACACTTTGGCGAATTTTACACTGAGACACTTTGTAGAATGTGACATTGAGACACTGACGAATGTGACACTGAGACACTTGGCGAATGTGACACTGAGACACTTGGGCGAATGTGACACTGAGACACTTGGGCGAATTTGACACTGAGACACTTTGGCGAATGTTACACTGAGACTCTTTGGCGAATGTGACATTGAGAAACTTGGGCGAATGTGACACCGAGGCACTTTGGCGAATGTGACGCTGAGACACTTTCGCGAATGTGACATTGAGACACTTTTGCGAATGTGACATTGAGATCCTTGGCGAATGTGACACTGAGACACTTTGGCGAATGTGACACTGAGACACTTTGGCGAATTTTACACTGAGACACTTTGGCGAATGTGACATTGAGACCCTTGGCGAATGTGACATTGAGACCCTTGGCGAATGTGACATTGAGACAATTTGGCGAATGTGATATTGAGACACTTGACGAATATTAATCAAATTTAATACTGTTTACGTTATGCGCATCCGTTACCATTCATATATCATCATATAGATATGAAAGAAAAAAACCTCCAACCCAACGTACTGTTGTGTTATTACATAACATTAGTGACAACAGAGAATGTTAATATTTTCTATAGAATTTTAATATAGAATTTCAATATCCAAACAACAGTGGGTATTAAGTAAGCGATGCTTCCCAAAACACACATGTTTATTGAATGATATCAACGGTAGTGTTTTTCTTCAAAATTCCTAGTTCAATGTGTAGGCTGATCTGATTCCATGGACTTGTTGAATAAGCCTACCGTTGCCCACAGTGATATGAACACTGTTCTGCCCTGTCGGTTGAATATTAACATCTGTTTTTGTTTCTGAAATATTCATAATTTTGCTGCAAAAATGGGTTATGATAAAATTCTGATGCTAGCCTAAAATAATCATTTTGATGAATATTGCTGGGTTTAACGAGTTTATATTTTAAATAATCATGATATTAGGAATGATGACTTTCTGATGCGACCGTAATTAAACATGTTGTTGCAAACTCTTGGAGTTGACGAGATTAATTAAGTGATCAATTTGATTGTTCAGCTCCAATTTTCTTGTAATGATGATCCTCTCACCGTATTGTTCTCATTTTGATTGAAAATATTGAAGTGATAAGAAATGAATTAAAGTGATCCAGTTATCATTTTGCTTAATTGTTAAATCTGTTTGATATTCAAGGAATTTGCCATGTCATTATATCTGAACAACTAATCATTTTGTTGAAATTTGCTACTTTTATTTACAGAAAGATCTTATCATTTTGACGGCAACTCTACTTTGTCATAACACTGTGGATGTATTTTAAGCCTATATGGTCTACACTAGATAATCGATCATTAGCCTACTGGTTGCTACGAAATCAAAAATCCCCCCCCAAAATCCGTAATTTTGAATTTAATTTAGAACCGCGAGAAAGCCATTGTATTTGGTTCATTATTATTTTATACTTGGCGCATTGCCCAGCAGTCTAAATGATTTTTGTAAGTTCAAAAGTTCCACACCTTTGACTCAATATTTGCATTTTTATTGATTTAACTCGAGGAGGTGACTAATTCAATGGCTGACATATATAACAACTCTTAGTAACTCTGTTGGTGGTGATTCCGTTGTGGCTCAGAATTTCGACTTTTTTTCTTTAACTATTTTAACTCCCTTAGCCTTGTATGACCTGGATTTGTTCATTTATAATTCAATCAAATCCCACTCATAATTCAATGGTTTTCTTTTTCTTTTCTGTTTTATCTTTTTATTAAATCTCTACTGTAATGTAGCTTATACGTTTGCAATAATAAAAGGCAAAAGTCGGTGCTACGGAGAAAGGAAATTGGCTATTTCTAGGTCACTTGCGCAAGTAGATGAAAGTTTGAATGATGATGTGGGCGACGTTATCCATTGAAAAATGACATGCCTTAAAGCATGCAGTTAGAATGTCAATCTTTCATGATGCGACATTAACGTGCGCAAGGAGAGGGTGTCAGAGGCAAAATGTTCCGTGGACGGTCGGGGAAGACTTTAAATTTCAGTCGTTGAAGAATTACACGCACTCAGCAACAGATCCACAGGGTTTGAGGGGTGTACATAGCCTTTCTTTTTACCCTTCCACCGAAACAAAGAGAATTGTTTTTTGAGTACAACCTTGCGTTAAAACAAAATAATAGACGTTGAATTTCTAGTCTAAGTATGACTCTGAAGTCTAAGTATGACTCTGAAGTCTCAGTATGACTCTGAATTCTTAAATATGACTCTGAACTCTAAATATGACTCTGAAGTCTAAGTATGACTCTGAGGTCTAAGATGACTCTGAACTCTAAGTATGATTCTGAACTCTAAGTATGACTGTGAAGTCTAAGTATGATTCTGAAGTCTAAGTATGACTCTGAATTCCATCATTTGACGTCTGAACTTGTTATTTACTTTGTTTCACTTTGAGAGGACACAAAGTTCGCTCAACATGGAATTCAACTTCAACGCCACCAGAGCAAAACTACTTTCTCCTGCATAAAATCATGCAACCTCCCATTGCCTTTTCATAACGGTTCATGTGCCTTCCTCAGTCAGTCAGGGAAATTAGACCGCTCCCCCCCCCCCCCCGCCTTAATCAACTTATGGGTTTGCATCTGTCCCTCCTATAAAGGTTCATCTCTAAATAGGTCAGGGTTGGGGGCGGGGGGGGGGGTGTTACACTTTTACCTCCCCATATTTGATATCCTTTGCATATCACATAATATAACTGTATTCAATATAAACCCTAATTGCAATTATGTTTCCACGTAACGTGACGTGGGATAAAAAATCTTTGGACACTATCTTACAATAACATTCAAGTTAGTTCATTGTTTTGCAGTTCATATGTATTCATATTTATTAAGAATTGATCTATAAAACCTGTCAGAAAGACTGCAAGATTTTACCAGGAAAAAGAAGTACGAATACATTACCAAACCGAGTGTGGCTGTTTAAGATACGGTAATATGTACAGAATCGGCGCAGTGTGAACTCCGGTGTAGATGTTATTGTCGCGAGTTATCATTTGATATTTTGCGGGGACATATATTAAGACGGCTGTTGGAGAGATAAATTAATAACAATTCTCAAATGCTCTGATACAATATAACTCACGCAATACCCGGGTTAATATCGCCATTCGTTGAAAATCATTCACAGGTCTCGTGTAGTTTAAAGTTAACAATTCCAATCGATTTGTTCACAACAGAACTCGACGAGGTCTCAGAAAATTGCCGCCGGCGTGTAGAAGGGGAAGAGGTCAGATTCATTAACTGAAAAGCCAAGCCTAAGTCACTATTGGTAACTCATGTAAAAGTAAAGCTTTTACTTTAGATTCAGTCCTCGTCTGATTCGGTGACCGGGGGCAAGGGCAATAATGCAATCTTAAGAGGCAAACGTTTGATTAAAGAAAAGCTGGATCATCAAGCACCAACCAAAAACAAAACAATGATTGCGATATCACTTCTGATTATTCTCCTTATTTTACAGCAGACTACCTTAAAGACATTGAATTAACTTTGATAACCTTGCAGTCCGATGGAAACAGATTAAAGCTCCAATTCGTCTTCAATTACCTTTGCACCTGATAGCACAATATTTTTCGGTTCTTAAGGGAAAAGACTGCAGCTATCTGACAACAATGCGTTATATACTTCAATCCAATAATTAGGCATGAGGGTTGCAAATGAAACAACTTTAATATTGCATTATATTTTCTCGGCTACAAATTTTCTGTGAAGGATTTTTTTATAAGGGCTAGACGAAAGTTGCTAATCAGACGCGGCTAGAAGAGTAAAACTACGTTTAATATTTTCACCTTGATGGAGAGGTATCCAAGTATGTGTGAATATTATTTGGTTTCGTCAACGTGACACAAATTTAAAACGAACGCAACACCATGTTTATTTATAAGATATCACCATTCAAACGTAAATAACGGTAATGTTACGGCAACGTATGTGAAAAATTGAGTTAAGTTAATACATACGAAGTGTCATTATGTTCCTTGGATATGCTTTCTTTTTCTTCTATTTTTTTTCTTTTTTTTTAATTTATGAATTCAAATATAATTTCAAATATAAATTATGGAACTTTTAGATCCAGTTTTAACATCTGTTTGTTATGATACTCTACCGTTTGATTCTTAAGCGAACATTACTATTGAAAATAGAAGCAATCCTAACTATTATTTTTTATTGTTATCATAAAGATCATTGTGACAAATAACTCGTCCAAACAGCTTATATATGTTGTTCTGGTTTGAAAATATACTAGTCTAATAGGCCATTCTGGGGCTACCATAAAAATAGAAAAGTTTAAGAAAATTGTAAACGTGACGTCTTTGTACTCCGTGAAGGTAGCACCTTTTTTACTTGTTCTCTATTTCTGTGTGTGTGTTTTTTTTCTACGTTTCATCGAGAATTTGAACAGCATAGCTATCGATCTGAAAAAAATATCAGCATTTAAGTTAGTTCATGCGAAGAACTTTACTTTTTACACTGAACCTTCGCAAAACCGAATGACAGAAAATAAAGTGGTAACAAATTAACACGTGTGGCTGTCAGTTGTCTCATATTGACTTAAAATATCAGTTTTGTCTGTATAAAGAAACATTAAACTTGCGATATCACCCACAGGGCATGAGATCTTTCTTATAGCGGCTTGGGGAAGGTTGTTCGTGACACGTATATATCTATCACTTATAATAATTATTATAATGTAATATATAATAATAATTATAATTATATAATATATAATCCTTAAAATTATATAATATATAATAATCATATAATATATAATAATTATATAATATATAATAATTACATCATATTATATCATATATAATAAATATATAATACCATAAAAATAAATAATAAGTATTTTATAGGTTTATAATATCATAATATCATAATTATATATTATATTAATTATATAATATATAACAATTATGGTTTGGGTTGCTTCCCATTGAACTCTGTAGTGAACGCGACAGACATAAAAAAATAAAAAATATAAATAAAAATCGGCATATAGATATCAGAATCTGCAAACTTACATTTGTTTATATAAAGATTACATGTTATATCCCATTAAACTACCTCAGCTTTGAGTTTCGTCTCTTACAGTCAAGTGCGAAGGTCTTACTGAAACCCTCTCCGCGGTTTTGAACAAAAATGTATGTAAATGTTACCTATTGACTTTGATTGAAGAGTGTCATCCCTCCGGTCCATAGCGTTTTATTTTAAGGAAATATATAATGAGGTTAAAATCATATCTGCTACCATCTCCAAGGATAGCCCTAAATAGAAAATACTTGAATTAGATTGAAAGACAACATTGCGTATATTTACATGTTGCTTTCATATACGCAATGTTGACGTCTGCATTGAAATGCAAGCTACGAGCAATTCGGATTAACCAAAAGCTCTGCATACTATTGATTGTCTGTTTTGCTCTTGTTAAGTGACAAAAAAAGCTGGATATTTTAGCCTATGATGTGTACGCCTAGTAATAACTGTACTGTTCGATATACATGCTGAAATGAACGTACCATCACTCTGTTTTTATCTTGTATTAGCAGAATGCAATCGAACAATTTTTTGGGGAATTATAAACATGGTTTGGATGATTTCATTTCAGAGGGATACATCCAACCCCAAACTATCCATTTCAAACATGAACTTTATGTAGGTGGGGTGGGGTTGAGATTGGGGTTGAGTTAGGGGTTGAGTTAGGGGTGTTGAAGCCACAAAGTAATCATTCGTTTAATCGACAATCATCACAGTTTCCATTCAATGCTTCCCAAAAATATAATATTTTCTTTGTCATAACTATTTTAAAAATGTGTTGATTTATAGGTATATGAAGTATATATATATATATATATATATATATATATATATATATATATATATATATATATATATATATATATATATATATTTATATATATATATTATATATATATATATATATATATACATATACATATATATATATATGTATATACATATATATATATATATATATATATATATATATATATATATAAATATATATATATATATATATATATATATATATATATATATATATATATATATATATATATATATATATATATATATATATATATATATATATATATACCTAACCATAACCCTTACCTTCCCGCACAAACTAATACTAATAAATAAACATGATGCCAGAGATATGGAATACTATGTGCCAACATCGTTACATATATCACAGGTTGGGGGAGTAGATGGGATAACTGAAATTTTGAACGGTTCTTTTAGTACTTTTTAGATGTGTACGAAGTGTATTTCAATAATTAAATAATTTCAATAAAGTCAGCATGCAACAACAGTACAATATGAGTCTTACTTCTAGCAGATACGCTAAAGGCTGTAACAAAAGCGAGAAGAAAAAAAGGATTTCCACGCAATTTTAAGTTCTTTATTATTGTGTTTAATTTATTTTATAGATCATGTTTCTTAATAATTAGATCAAATCATAAAAGGAGGAAACGTTTCGTTCGTTACAATAACACATACTTCTTATGGACTAAGAATGTCCTCGACACCTCTCACGATGGAAGAATAATGTCCAAGATTGCAACTTACATAGAAGAAGAAAAAGTATTTCTTTGTCGATTTGAAAGTAAATGACTCTTACATGACTATATCTTTTATATATTACTTTAAATAGCATAATAGCTAACCATATGTTTTTCACTAATCATCACCAAGGAAATATGTATTTTGTTTTATCAACCCAAGCTCCATCCATCTATCTACGCCCCTTCTCTTGGTTTGGGAAAGAGATAACCTAAAACGATTATATATAGGCCTATAAACATGGAGGAAAACATGTGATTGGCAAGAATCACAAAATATTATTATAAGGGCAACAATGTACGATATTATCATATTGATTACAAACGGTTTATTCGCTTAAAGTCTGAAAGGGTTGAAAATTGAGTCGATTTATTTTATCCAACTGAATTCGTGACTAATCGTAAAGGAAGTTGCTATAGATTTCAATCAGGTCTTACACGCTTAGTATAGTAATTGGTGATTGAAATGTGCACTTCATTTACCAGTCATTCATTTCTGTTCTATCTATCATCAACTGCTTTCAAACGCTATTATCGATTGTGACGTCATTGAATTAGATATGCATGGAACGGCAAAAGGCTCCAAAAGATAGTCCGGGAATATATATCATTGTGCTAAACGATTTCATTTTAGTCCATGAAGATGTGTCCATATTGCAAACTATGCTTTCGGCTGAAAAAAAAAAATTTGCGTTGTCATGTTTACATGATATGTTAGCCTACATGTTAACATCGTTTTACATGGAAACAGACTAAATAAACACACCCAAAGCCCAGAAATATGACGTTGCTCTTGAAGAGGTGTTCACAGCTCCTTCCTTATTTTTAATTTGTTTCATGCTGTATAGAAGTGATGGGCAGAAACAACGAACTTTGTGTGTTTTCTTTAAATTTATGTAGGTTTCCAAAATAGGCAGATACTTTTTCAAAATGGACATAACTGTTTAATAACAACATCATTACTAAGTATAGCCATTCGGCGTTCCATGGGCATGCACGTAAATATTAGGCGAAGGGTAACATGTGTACTTTAATGCATTTGAGAAGGACAAGATACATGTTTGCATTGGAAAATTGAAAAAGGAAACTGAACGAAGGATTCTTATTTCTCGTTTAATACAACCTCTATCTCTAAAGTATTTGAAGTGCTATATTTCACACCAATTACTGGCAAGAAATCAGTCTTAAGGCGGCTAGAAAGAATGTGAGACGAGAAGGGGGAATTGTATCAATTATATATTCTTAAATAAATCACATTTGTTCGGTAAAATGTAATGAAGGTCACAGTAACGTTACATAACATATGCGCTATACCTTTCCGGTAGACCAGTTATACCATGTGGTTAGCCACTTGACAATCCGGGATAGGTGTACCCCCACCCCCCCCCCCTCACCCCAACCCGTCCTCCCGCTTCAAGCATGTTTTACTAACCAATCAATAAATGCGTAATTTTCCCACACTTGTTTAAGTCAACACATATCTAATGATATACCCGTGAGTGCCAACAATATTCACCAACTTCTTCCCAAATACATAATTTATCGCAGCATTCTGTTGAGAAAGTGGTTGTTCGTCGCACCCTACTATGCGTACGCTTCGTCTTGGCAAGAAAATTGTTTGCTTCACTGAAGTTAAGGAAGATGGATCGCCTTCTTTTATCACTGAAGCCTATGAAGGAAGAGAGAGAAATAAATAGAGAGAGAGTTGTAAATGAAGGAAAGATCTCGTTTGGTTTAGATCACAGTTGTTTTTAATCCCGTTCTATTCAAAGGTTTTTCAGTTGTATATTCCCTTGATTTTGTCAATTATTAAAGAAAATAAGAGAGTCTTATTAGGCCTATACATATCGTAGACAAATGTACACAGTTTAATGAGCTGGTGGAAAACAAATAACATTTGCTTTTTGATCATGAGTTCAGCCACCACCGTTAGCGTATATTGCTTCAACTGTCAGATATATGAATGTGTGTAAATCCGCATGTAATCGGTTCTTATAAATATGTTGATAGACATTAGAACTATAATCAAAATAAACCCTCCTCCTTTTTGTCGATGTCTATATTGGTGTTGGGGGGGGGTGGGCTGGGTAAATTTCCACAATAATTAATGCTATTATTCATAACTTGGGTTAAAAATACACAATCATCTACAATAAACTATATTTGACCCATAATAATTTCATGATCACCTGGTTGTTATATAACAATGAACGTGCTAACGTCATATTTTGGAACGTGCATTTAGTTTTTCGACAAGAAAATGTTTACAGGTCAAATCGCCACCCTCCACACTTACACCAAAACAAAAATGGTACAATGATTTTCATTGGCCAAACAAGTTTTTTTTTTTTTTTGTGCTCGTAATGCTTTTGAAAAACGAACATACAAACCTTAATTATAAACATTGCATTTCTTACAATAGTGTGGTCACTGTGCTTTTTAACATACCAAAAGAACGTCGCCTGCGACTACCTTCATGATCTTTGTACACGTCATTACTACACGCTATTATATGGAGCTGTACAGCATCCACCGTGCAGTCAACGGTCGGTACATTTTCCACAATCCATAACTGTTCCCACGAAGGTTGCGTTCTGTCGAAGGATAAAAAAGATTGAAAACTTGTGTTTAAACTGTAGGTTCGGTGGTTATGTTGCATTAAAAAAATACGATTGAATGATGAACATATATAACGTCGTCAGAGTGCGGCACGGAATGTGACACGATCTACGATAAACAAATTCTATGAATTCTGGGTGGAGCTTTTGCTTAAAAGCAAAACAAGAAGATGTCCCCTTCGCTGTGAGAAATGTTGATAAATGGAGGGTGGTTCAATGCAAAACGGTGCTATACTTGCCAGTTTTGGAACGATTTTTAGGAACTTTTCGACTGTCATAACATTTATGCACTGTTCACTTTGAATATTCTGCCTACCAGTATGAGTAGGAGGGATGGGTGGGAGGGGGTGAGCTAATCCTCTTGGTGGTTCTCTGGGTCTCTATGTCATTCATGCCTTATGTGATGTAGCGTCTCTAAGTAGTAAGTAGTGACCTTAGCCTGTTAACTACGACAAAGGAGAACGTCATATGCTTATTTGCATTGCCATATTCCATAATGCTGCAAGATAAATTCAACATTTTGCTTCAATGTATACGTCCACTTTCCATTAGCTCATTGAGATCGCAGAACCCAGAAAACGAGTTCATGAGATGGAATATACTAATAATATAGATTACTGATGTGGTATGTTTTCTTTCCTTTTCGTTTGTGCTTTATTAGTTAATTAACTACTTAATTTTAACGGAATTGGTATCAATTATATTAAAAACAAATGATGTGAGTTTCCTCTTTTTGTTTGCATTTTTTCTTAGGTTGTCTTTTTAATGTTAATCTTTCTGTTAGCATCCGTCAACTCGGAGCACGTTAGATCACATAATTCACTAGGGAATAAGGAAAAGTAGACGCTAAAAATACATACAATTTATTGAGGAAACGAGAAAATCTGTCATTGACAGATGATGAAGCAAAATGATTACCCAAATTTATTTTATTGCAAGTTATCGATTGACATTTCGAATTGAGATTATGTACCTCCATGCTATGCGTCATAGCTTTGTAAACTTTAAAAGGTGTTAACATGTTCCTCTGTCAACCAACCAGCAGTGTTTTACATGTAATAGATTAAAACGATAACAGCCTACATATAAAGAAAGGAAATAACTAATACATTAACCACACAATAGAACAGTCTTTGCAAAAGGTATGAACAATTGAAACAAAGCAATAATTCCATGTTACTCTTTGTGTACGTTCTAAAATGTGTTCTTCTTCACAGAATTGCACATAATGCAAACCAAACGAGGAATCAAGGTACGTTACCTGAGGCAGTGTTATTTTAAATGAAATTACAACAATACACAAACACAGAGAGGTAAAAGACAAACAGGACTCAAATGAACAAAAAACAGGAATACTGAAAATCAAAGAGAATCAAAACAGCTATCGAATTGCTTATCAACTGTAAAATAATACATTGTTTTAGTAAATATATAATAGTTAGATGGTACTAAAGGGTCTAAACATGAAATACAGAAAATCTCTTGAATATCTCACCCTGTTCAGCTCTTTAACATATTGTGATTGTTTAACACATCTTTATTGTTTAACGTGTTGTTTGGCATATCTTTGTTGTTTAACATATTTTGATTGTTTAACACATCTTTATTGTTTAACGTATTGTTATTGTTTGGCATATCTTTGTTGTTTAACATATTGTAATTGTTCACCACATCTTTATTGTTTAACGTAGTGGTATTGTTTAACATATTGTTGATATCCGGCCTGTCCCGATTGATATCCAGCTCGGGTCAACTCTTAAGCTTAATCTTTTGTATTTACAGTTTTGCAAGTTCCCTCTGTGTATTTGTATTTTTTTTTGTTATAATGACAGGTGTTAAATTATAGACGAAAAAAAGAGAGTATTGTTCGAGCGTTCCTTAATTTAACACCGATGTTTGTGAAAGTCACACGATCGCACCAGCAACTTTCCACCTGTTCATATTATACACATCGAGAGTGTGAGAAATCTATTCAAACCTGTAACCACCCTGACAAATTTACCTGTCAATCAGATATAAATACTTTCCCATTTCTGACAAACTGTGGTATGGCAGCTTTATAAACATTACATTTACGAAGAATACAAACCCGATAGACACGAGCAATGTATTTGAAAACTTGGGAATGACCATGGAGTACAAAACATAAAGGGAACATTGTAATTATGTCTCCTCGTTCGTCCTTGTAGACTGTAAAATATTCCAGTTTAGAAACTAGAGCAATTGATATATTATTTTCCATTTCACAATAACAAGGAGATACATTAATTATTGTGTACTTCTTATACACACACAAAACCGTTATCCTATGTAATTTACAGCAGACAAGGTCGTTTTAGGTTTTTTTCCCCTTCTATTTTGTTGTGTTCAAGGGGAAGGTCAACTGAAAAAGTGTCTAATAGACGATTCTGAAAACAAATTTATTAGAGGTTAACATGATCTTTCAAATGGCTTAGTGAAATTGAATATGTAATACAATTGTATATGTATATTAGATCCTCCTGCAAGCAGGAACTCGCGAAGAAGCCTCATTGGCTTATCAAAGCCGCAAGCTGACCAAAGTCAGTCTCTCACATTCATATTTTACGTCCATGATTATGAATTGTTAATTGTCAACAACTCTGTAACTGGACGACATACATTAATCTGGGAGTGACTCGAACCGGGGACCTTATGATTGAAAGGCACCGGCGTTAACCACTGAGCTAACACTCCACAATTAAACAGAGATACGTTTCCGTAACAAATCGGCTGGTTACTTGGCAGTGCTTCTTCTATATAACATTATCAATGTAGTAATGTGTGGTTATTCTGATTTGAGTACCCGATTGGGAGCCAAACGTTACAATGTGACTGAGCGCATCAATCTTTTGCCCAAAGAAAATGTTTGCACTCGAGTATCGATGGTCAAGCTAAATTATTGAACATTTTACTTTATGTTGTATTTTACTGTCAACTCCACTTTGAAAAATAAAATAAGGGATTGACAAAACAATACTGTCCATTATTTTTTGTTTTATTTGTTTGTATGATTGTCATTAAGAAGTGGATTAATTAATTTTAAATAACAAAAGTCCGTGTAATAACATTAGAGGGAATTTAAGTTCTCTACAAGTTATAGAGGTATAATGTATTGTTTTGTGTGTTACTGTGTGTTCAACAATGTGTATGGCATGATGATTTTGATATATTTCCTTTAAATAGGTAGAAATCATTAAAAGTTCATTCCAGCGCACTGGCCCTCTTTGCTCAAAAGGGGCATTTTTTTGCCCCTAAAATTCCTGCTTGATCTTAAAATTCGACGTCTAAACAATTCTTTTGAGCAAACCCTTTCCAACAATCTTTGGTTGCACCTTGTACTTAAATAATTAATACTTCTTTATCCCGCGTGTGAGGCCCTACATGAGAATTATTGTGATTGTAATTAACAAATCATTAAAGTAAGATTTAAGAAGGCAGTCCAGGGGTAAGTCTCGATGATCTAAGCTGTAGAGATTAAGTTTGTTTTCATTTGTATGTACCATTTCTAAAATAATTACAGTCGAATATTTCACAATTTGTAACATAAGTGGGCTTAAAGTCTCAGTATGTGATTGCCAAATTAAAGCTTCGAACTTTCCACCTTACTGCACTAAAAGTTCAGTGAAAATGACACCATTCTATGCAATTTTCATATCAGTTTTCATTACTTTATTGAGTTATCTGTCGTTAGTACTGTTGAGCTGAATAAAATTCGCCAGATGTATTAACGAGTCCGTACAAACTTCAATCAAAATTTGAATGCCCCGCCCAACAGAATCCTGCGCCAATCAAATCTCTCTCTTTTTTTTTTACGACCGTTAGACCTAGGCTTACTTTACTTCTTTTTTTTCGTGGCTAGCATGTCCTAGGTCCCAGCTCTTTTTTCTTTCTCTTGGTTTTACGGATGTAGCTTGCGAAATTGTCTTTTCCTTCCATTGCAATGACTAAAGAATTGTTTCAGATGTTTTCTCCATGGAATTGTAAAAAGTGGGTGATACGAGTATAGGACTGCGTTAAAATCTCAATCGGGCCGCATGTATAGACTTTCTTTTTTTTACACGTGTGTTATGAACATGTTGATATGGGCGGTCGCCGTGATTTAACGATTAATCGTTAACGCCATAAGGGCAACAGAAAATAAATTTATTTCTTTCGATTGCTTCAACTTTTCTCTATTAAACCCACCTGGTCAGAGTGCATTCAGAATAAAAAAAATTGAATCTACTGCGAAAGTTTGTTTCCGAAATTCATTAGCAAACACGTATTGAGACTTTATAGCAAACATGTGTGATATCACTGTTTTCTACAAGCCACAACATTTCTGTTTAACTTTATTTGTTTCTTCTCTAATGAACATGGATTGCAGTTCACAATAAATCAATACGCGCAGTGAAATCTTGTCTTGCTGCTTTCTCATTTCGAAATGAGACAGTAGAAATGCAGGTTTTGACATTTATGATATCACATCTGCTCGCGTTAAGTCACTTGGTACCAAACGCATCAATACATTTATATGCCATGTGGGTCTTCAAATACATGCCACATTTTGCCAATATTCTTAGAACACCCCTCGGCTATACTAGCAGTAGACCAGAAACTGCATAACCCAACCACCCAAGAGATTTCATAACATTTCGAAACTCATCTTAATTGCGATAAAAATTTACATAGAGGCCAGAACCATAACGGAAAGTTCAGAAACTATCACTGTGTGGCTAATCCCTTACTGAAATGTTCCAATAAAATATGCAACCATTAAGCCAAGTTACGAAGTCATTATGGAGAACAAATGTAGTCTATTTTTTTTTACAAGAGAAATTTTATATTTCTTTCCTTTCGACGAAAGAAAGTTCAATGAATTCACCATTACATTCTTCACTGCATTCTTGTAACTTGTAATTCCTTTGTTTTCTTCAATTTTACTTTCAACTTCTCCATCCCCCCTCCCCCTCTTAGTATAAATCTCTCTTTACTTTCCTATTTTTCCCTCCTCCTCCGAGTTTCATTCGTACATTTATTTTGTCTCTCAAAAAGTTTTCGCGTTATTACCCTTGTAACCAGAATTACAATCATTCTGTCTTAATAAGTTCAACCAATGTTTGCGCTCATTGAGAATTCAAGTACTCGTTTCCTCCATTTCTTTTCCTCTCTTTCGTTCTCATTGATAGTTTTTGTAAGGTTAAAACTTGAGCTTAATTAGCTATTTGATCCATTAATAGTGCCGAGTGCCTCAAATTTGTAGAGAGACCTCTCCAGAGAAAGGAAATGATAGGATCTGCGTTTGCCCGCAAGACGTATAGTTCAACTTTGTCAACATTTCCAGCATATATTCGCGACCTTATTCAAACAGTAGATACTCGTATTTGACCGTAATTCTTTGTCAAGTCTATAGAGTAAAAGAAGTATGGCATCTCTGTCGAGGAACCCAAAAAGGTGGTTGTGTAAAAAGGTTGTAAACCTGTCGTGAAGATTACCTAATTTTCTTCCTAGACGGAGATAACCGTTGTTCAATTCTCTTTCATATCAAATAGGTTAATGTGATTATTTTTATTGAGTCAGAAATTAATTCAACATGTATAGTTAACCCCTTTACGGACATGTTATGTTGTAATAATGTGTTTTGATTGATGACCGTATGTACAGGTGACTGTTGTCAATATTCACCATGCAGGTATCAGACTTAATCCTACATTACGTCCACCAGATACGTTAACACCATCTTGCGTCTTATGTTGGGAGGGCAAGAGTAATGTCAGGGATGATTTAGGAGAGAAGTGAAAATATTTTGTCTGAAGGAGCTCGTTATTTTAACTCGAAACCCGAATCGTTATGTTTATTTACTGGAATATATATATATATATATGTTTATATATATATTTACATATATATATATAAATATATATACAAATATATATATATTTTGCTCTCAATGCTTTGAATAATAAAATTAAAATATCACATTTACAGCATTTACAAGGCATTAAATGTTACAATTGTAATTTTAGTTAGTTACATAGTAAATATACTTCAAATAATATAAGCTAAAATTTAATACTAGTGTATTTTAATGTCAACATTTTGAGGAAACCGCTCAATTTCACAAGAATTTCGTCGTACGATGAAATACCGTTAATGTGTGAATTTTTTCGTTCCTAAGTTTTTGAGATTCTTATTATGGTATTTATGGTAAGTTATTATAGGATATATATTCACTTTAATACGGTTATTTACTCTGTTTATTTGTTATTATGCTTTACTTTATGTCGATTCAAACCCCTGGATGCAATTATACTTCCACTGCTTTGTAGTAGTAGTTAATATTACGTCATCATTTAACTTTAATGATCACCGACTCGTATTAGCATTAAAGTTGATAACAATGAACCAAAGTGTTTGTGTTTTGGCATAGACTCTTTAACTTTAATGTATGACAAATCAAACAATGAATCATGGGTAATTGTATAAGGCTATACGTAATAATTATGCCATAGGAAATATATTAAAGAAAACCTTTAAATGAACTTTAATAAGGACCAATTGAACTTTCCTGACATCTTGAACTTCCAATAGAGATCGATAAAAACAACACAAGTATATAGTTTCATATAGCACACTTTAGCTGCAGTGTTCACATTCCTCTACCGTAGATGTATGCACTGTATAGCAACAAACATCAAATACGTTACTGATTGGTTATTTGTACACGTTCTCCTATTGCAAACCTTCGGTTTGTTTGAATTTGCCTTCGCTGTGCCAGCAGTTTGCCGCGATCGAAAATGTCGATAAAGTTGTGTTATTTTTTCTTCTAGTAATGTTCACGAAAATATATTTCTTCGAAAGCGCACTTTTTGTAAGACTGGGTAAGAAATTCTCCGGTGACCTAAGGCAACACTAATAACATTATTGAATTTAAAATGGTTATTGATTGGAGAAGCAAGTGGCTGTTTACGAGTCAATTCAAGCTTAGACGTCAAACTAATTTGAGGAATAAGGCAACGGTCGTGTCACAGTCTGGATAATAAGACAAGTACACAAACGAGTGACAAAAATTATAATGCCCTCGAACGATTAGTCTTACTACAATTATGAGAACACTAAAATAGAAAACGGAAACCGCTGATGTGAATTATAAAATCCGGCGACGTTTCCTCCAATTAATAAGTGAAACATTTTCAAATACAAACAATACTTTAACCTCTGTTGCCTTTTTGGTTTGAAACAAAAATTACATAGTTCAATTCTTTTTGGTAGTTTTGAATAAGGTGCTACATATTCTGTTTATTTTTAAACTAACTATTAATTTTACGCTAAACCCGAATGATTGTAGATTGTTGCGATTGTTCTCTTAACTCTGTTTTGAAAAATCATTAAGAACTGAAAATCATTAAGCAATTGCCGTTTTGCAGCCACATTATAATAAGCTTTCATGAAGAGTAAAACATTAAAGTGATAACTTCATTTAAATAACCACAAGTTGTTATTTGATACAACGAAGCGATTGCGTGGTAGGTTTCATGTTGGTCTATATTCACATATAACAAAATACAGCAAGGGTCTAAAGTGTAACACACCACGTGGACATAATAGATCCTGCTGGTATTATCCGTGGAAATTTTAAAGTGTGTATATGTGAAGCAAATGCTGTATGCTCAAAGATAATTTGTATACGAAAAACAGCCATTTTGTGAGTATTTAGTAAAGTAAGTGTACTTTTGCATAGTAAACTTTGCTTTTTTTTAGGCAGTACTCACTTACTCGTTTGCGTTTTAAAAGTCAAATCGTTTGAACCGTATAGTTAGCACTAAATATTGTTTTCCTAAATCAGTTGGTTAGAGCACTGAACATATGTAAATACTGCAAACGTGCTATATTGATCAATTCGTGGAGAGTTTTTCTGCTACAATGTGGACTTTTGAAGCAAACATGTACTGGCTTTTGCTTTTCTCGATTTGTTTTCTTCACGTGGATAATCTCACGAGAATCAAACTGAGTTTGATCAATGTCTACAAATATATGTTTGCCAAAGGTTGCTTAACTTGTTGTAACATGTCAAGGCAAATATATAAGCCCATCTGTCAATGGACGACAAGGGAAAAATAACATTGCAATGTCTTCCTTATCTGTCACGAGACCTACATCCTTCAAAAATATCAATTGTGATTCAAACGCCTCAGTGTAAATCATAATAGTCTGTTTGTTACTTATTAACACGCTTGTGGGTTTTTGTTTTCTTTATCTATTTCTTGGTCGCAACTTTATAGCTGTTAAGACATTTCATTGATTCTCATATTATGCACATATCAATTGCTCTCACAGAAATTTATATTTAATATTTCGACTGTAGAATTAAATCATACAACCCTAACAGAACTGCGGCAATTATCCTCCGGTATGATGCCAACCGTTATTAAGGATACCCCGCATATATTTCTATCTACTTTCTTTGTTTCTTTCGATTGTAATCATTTATTTGAAATGCACGAAAAGATAGAAAACACATTTGTTGCGGCAGTGACAAATCAAACTGTAATTAAACTAGCGATATTTAATTGTTTTATCTTTGACATTCTCGAAGACGAAGTGGATAGGCGTTCGAAGGGAGAAAAAGCTTGTGTTTTCGTCGGCAAATTTTCATTTAGTTAAGAAATGGAGAGAATGTAGTCCTTGGTGTTCATGCCTTGATTACAAATAGTTCTGTGACATTTAAAGTTCTTTTATATAGTCACGTTTTGCTTAACGTTGCTTTGGTCAAATATGATGAAAGCTTGAATAGAAAGAGGTACATGAAGTTTCTGATATGTATTGTCTTGTCTTTCAATTTATGAAACAATTTCTTTTCTTATAATTTCCGTCATACCAGTTAGATTTTTACTTCTATGGAATTGTCGTACAATGTGTGTTATGAAATAAAACTTCATATTGCCCCAAACTAATATATCGAAAAACATAAAGTAAAATAAACGCGTGCATGCTCAACAAGTATTTCATTTACGTTGACATTGAGAGAATTTTATCTTTGGTTTTCATCCATTCGCAGCTAACGATGATGTTCTTATATTTTCATGATTTTATGGTCACAATCATTTACCTTTTGTAAAGAACATATCTATAGAAAAGAACGGAAATTTTGGAACTTGTGTCAGTCCAAAATGGATACTCAATTTCTTTAGCGAACCCATAAGGACATCTCATTATACAGAAATAGTAAAAGATAATCCTTCACAAAGCAAGAACGTTATAAAATTTAGAGTTTGTTTGAAAGTTTCCAAGAAAACTATGACTTGCAAGAAATACATTTTTAAATGCTCCCTCCTGTAACATGATTATTTATTTCTTTATCTGCAATTACTTTAAATCATTCATAAGATAGTAATTTTTTTTTGAATTAACAAAGTAATTTTGCTTATATCATTCCCTATTATGGAATTGATTTCGATACAATTGTTATAAATGAACATCCTCGATTGTTTTAACTGGAAAAAGTCTTTGCGCTTCCACGTTGCTATGAAATAACATCAGTCTGTTCTCTTTTAAGTATACTGTGTTATACATTCAAATCTAACATGGATTTCTTTGAAAGTAAGCCATCTAGCAATACAAGCTGACTGCCTGTTCAAAAACACATTTCTCCAATCTGAAGTATTTTTTTTTTGTTTTCTTTTTACCTAATTACTTGCCCAAACTTTAGTAGAAGTAGTTTCGTGATGACAATTAATGTCTTATTTTTTGTAATTGATTACGTAGATAATGTGGATATTCCAGACAATTATTGGAAAGGAGGTAACTTTAATTGGTTCTTCCATATATGTGGTGCTTTCTAATCTCTTATATGTTAAAGTAGCTTCAATTTGTCGAAAAACAATAGCTTCCATCAAACCATTCACTTTCAACAAACGTGCCAATAATTTCCCTTTCAACTTAATGTACATAGCTGTCATTTAATCAACACTACCATCGTTTGAACGATTCGGTTCTCATTTATCATGGTTGCAGTTAAATGTCAGCTAGAGTGGTTGATGATCGCCAGGTATACCATTATAATTTGCGATAATGACCATGTCCCCCGTCCCTCCCCCCTTTTTCACCGAAGGATATGGAGATTGGTAATATGAATTTAAGTAGTGTGATGTTTATTACCGACACCTACAGGCTACGAACCATTATCTTATATTTATCTTGCTTAGCACTGAAAGCCTGACTACACGAGCCTACCGTTTGATACGTTTTCAAGCAAATCATTTAGAAATTTGTCTTCTGCAGGGAATTGTGCTTCCCTTGGGTTATATTGTGGTTATATATTAAAATCTATCTACTTTTGTCATTTTCCGTACAGATTGGAAAGTGAGTTGCTACACTTGCCTACATAATGAGAGAAATTGTAAAAATAGTAATAGTTAAGTTTGTACAATGTAGGTTAAAGTTTGTTTTTGTATCATGTTATGTACAATTGTTACCCTAGATCATGGGTAGCTTCTAATGAAAATTGAACAGTTTGTAATTAGAACTAAGCATTTATACTGTCAACGCATAAAGAAAGAGAATATATAGAATGAGTTGATCACATTTAATAACCTACCTACGTTATGTGAGTGTGTCTGTGTAATTTATTGACGAATTCAAAGCCCGTGTCAGCGTGTGATTGGTTAACTCAGTCAATGTGTACAAACTATGCAGAAACGTGTACTGTCATCGCAATTATTCAAAAGATTAGGTGATCCAGATTTGTTTGATCAAAGAATTCTTCTTGTTAACGAGTAAAACCAAGGATTAAACCAAAAAAATATACAAGAAAGAAACCTGTTTTCGAGTCTCTTTGATGAGGAAAGAATCAATCCTTTTTTTTCAGAGTTTGTAGATCTATTGCTTGTTTGTTTCTTTATTCCTCTTTTACAACAAATATGTAACAGTTTTGGACAAAATCTATAAATTTGTTGTGCGATTTGCAAAATTGCCCATCGCTTGAACCCATAAAATTGTGTATAGTGACATGGTAACCATTGCATTGAATATGTTCCCGAGTAATGCAAATCCCTAAATAAATGTTGTATATTGATGCAGGCTGTCTTATGTGCAAAATAAAGCTATGGGAAGCTCCCTAGTGTATTCCTATCTCGAATAATGATTCTCTAAAAAAATGGTCCACATTTGGACCATCCGAATTGAGGGAGTTAACAAGTTTATTTGACCTTTGGTGGCCTTACTTACTCTGGGTAGCCTACACGCATTAACTCTGGACAATAACTAAGTCCACATAAGTGTTTTCATAATTAGAATGGCTTGCCAGTTCATTACGTCCACATATGGCCACTATACGGCATCTATTAGAAGATGTTATGTCTCGATGTATACGTCAGCCCGTTAAACATGTTAACACAGTTTGGATGTCCACTGTTAAAAGTGGTTTCTTTTTAAATGTATATCGTTAAGTGTAGTTCTAAATGTAGCGTATAGAGAGTCACAACTCACATCATCCGTTCATTCAGACTTTTCAGCAAAAATCCTTAGGGATACCCATGTACTGTTTTGTGTGTTATCTTGTATAATTTGTTGTTACTTCCTGATTGCACCGAAGCGCAAAGATTAACAATCTCCAGTTCATTCCATTCAGATCTTTCACGTTGTCCTCCGGGTAAGAATTTATTCGTATTCAGTCACTGCGAATTTGCTATCAGTATTCAGTGATCGAAAGGATTCAGTGTTGCATTATAATGAGATAAATGCAAGGTAGGCTGAAAATGAAGTAATTGATCCATTTAAACGTACTGGGAACTAGGTCTTTTATCGGACTATGCGATCAGTAAGGAGCGCTTTAAATACAGACAGAAATCGTTTAACCCAAGGCTGCATTTAAATAGGTTTACAATCACGACGATATTAGTGATTTGTGTTTGAGTTTAAGTCCGTTCTATTTACAACGTGGTCTGAAGATGTCCACTGAGGTAGCTTCAACTTGGCTGATACAACATAGCACAGAGACCGGAATAAGGTAACACGTAATGTGCAAAGCAATTGCACATGTTGTAAGAGAAAGCTTGAAGTAAAAATTGAAAGAGTTTAAATCTCAACATATCAACAACAAAAAATCAATGTTGTTTTATTGACAGGAATACGTCCACAAACTGCAATTTAAGCGTAAAGTTCTAACAATCTTGACGTGTTACTGACGTAATATTTATTCACGTGAAAAGTTGGGTAACCTTATTCTATTGTGATAGTAGGCACCAGAAACAGCCGTATCGAAATACTTCCAGGACAATATGTCTTCGTCTTTGTTATAGAAAGGGACAATGGACATTCCCTCTTCCATTTTCCCTGTTTCCTTTATATTTCCCAACATCCCTGATGAGGAGGATATGTTTTCTTTATTGTTTATAATTTTATTGTTAGCCACAATGATTTTTTTTTTAATTTTTAAAGTTGTAATTTGCAACAGGGTTTAATCCAGAATATATCATTCGGTACTTTGTAATATTGTACTCAGAAACTAATTATTCTCAACCCTACAGATCAATGTGCATTCTACTATTTTGTCTTCCGCTCATTGCGATTGCTCCTTATAACACTGACATTTTGAGACCCACGACTTTAATGCAATTATTTTCGTATAATCAAGTTGCAAATTTTTATGATAATTCCAACCTCCTTCGTGATCAAAGTAACATGCCATTTCCCCTGTAACTCTTACAAGCTGTATCAGCTTCGACAACAATTACAAACACCTCTTGGTGTCAGTAGGGGTAAATTTGGGGTTGCGTTCGAGACTAGAAATACACAGAATTTGCGATTCATTGGCTATTCATTGAATAATAATCCGAAATTTACAAAATTCACCGTCTGTTACTTTCATGTTATTCTGAATATACAAAAGTGTTTACACTATATATCATAACGATAAGGTATACCACTCGTGCGAGAAACTATAATAACGTACGGTCAATATATCTGTGGATTAAAATTGTTATTATTCTGGAGCAGATTTTCAAGATAATTTAGGTTACCCCAAGAAACGCCATATTAACGAGTTTGTTCTGTAAACTTAAGTAATTTGACTTTCATGCAATAAACGCATTATCATCAAATTGAATTTGCATACATTTTATTTCAATAGTAAATAATACTGACGCCTACAATAATTATATTTCCGTGTGAAAAATCAATATTTACATTCGAAACCACTTTTCATAAGAGTATCACGTGACTTTTAACAGGAGCAAATTATTAATATATATATATATATATATATATATATATATAGATAAACATATACATATATGGTTATGATATACCCCACAATATAAACTTCCTGAGGCAGAATTCCTATATACTTAAGCACATAATGAAAAATAAAATTGATTCTCTACAGGACTGTTTTTTTTTTCTAATCATGTTAATTTGATTAGGTTTTCGGTTAAGTTAAATTTGCAGTTTATGCCAGTGCAGTCCATTTTGCTAACCTTAGTTGTGTCAGTCTTATCATGTTTGTAACGTTTGAGTTCATAATTGTACAACCTTGATGTAGTTATGGTAAATCGAATTTGAATTTAATTTTAGGTCAAGTACAAAAACTTGCTTACAATCTTAAATATGGCAAGTTTTTATAGACAGTGCTTTAAACTGGTCCTACAGATCTTTGTTCGTATTATTAAACTACAGATAACGTATGAAAGCAAATAGTCCAAGGGCAATTTACATTGTTAAATATCCCACCTTCCAAGAAAAGAAATATCATAGTTGTAAATAACAGCCATCAAATCAAAACATTGATAAATTGTTAATATAGCATTGTATGTGTTGTCAAATTCAAAGACTACGAAATATCTTATAAGTACGATGACAAAAAACCCCCCAAACAAACAAAATTCGGAAATCTTCTTGTAAGGATGTGGTAAAAAGCAAGTACTTAGATTTGTTACCCTATTTTTGGCCATAATCTGCGGGCAATACTGGTTATAAAGTTCGTCTGCCAGCCAGAAAAGTGAGGTAGAAGTAAAAGATAAACGGTGTTTGCTTGTCAATGACAACCCGTCATTGACTAAGGAATGACAAGAAGAGTCTAATAATGAAAAGACTGAATTGGCCTTTTGTTATTTCACTTACAAGAAAATTCCTGTACCTCGACTCGCTACAATTGAGAAGAAAATCGTTGCATCATTCTGATAATTCGAATTCGATCTCTAACTGAAAGTGCTATCTGTAACCGTGTCATAATGTCATGTGATATTAACACATGGTTGAATAGCCATGAATTCAAGAGTACGCATGTAATGAACCATAACTTTGTTATTATGTTACATATAAAGCTCTATAAACTATTGAAATCAACGATAGAATTGTTTTGGTTCCCACAAAATCCATTGTCACTTTCTATTCTGGTTTATGAAATTTTTGGAAAGTTCGTGTAATTTCCATTGGTTTTGGTATGTTATTGAAAAGTTTAATGTAACAAGTTATCATTGCTTCGAAATGAAGCTACCAGAGCTGCAGATGACAAAATATCAACAGAATAATATGACATCATCTGTAACTGAAAGTTTCTACGTCTGTAAGAATCGATCTACTTTTGGTCGTAAACTTAAATTGAGATGAACGGCATCCACCCACCACTTCCTGGTTTTCAGTCTTTGTTTTGTGCCGCACACTCCAACTTCCTGTCATGTTCTATTAGGTCGCAAAGCTATTTGTGTAAAGGTCTATGTGGCAAATATTCTTTTGGGAATCACTTGAAGTATTTCTTTTTTTCGAATGATACCATAACAAAGTTGTCATCGCGGGAAGATATGCCTTAAAATAGGTCAAAAGAACGCATGACTTCAAATTGCGTGCGTTGAAAATAGAATAACACTACGTCACTTAGTGACTGGTTTGTACAATAAATCACTCTTTGATATAAAAAAAAAGTCAACAATATGTTTGACATTACTTTAAAACACATTTTTCTTTTTCATTTTCAAATATCATTTTCTAGAGAGGAATAATCTGGCTTGTATTCCCCAAGGTAAACTTTTAATTCACATACTGAATTAGAACCAAGCTGTACATATCCATTATCGAATGAAAGAATTCTTGCTACTTTATGAATTGATTTAGGCTTAGCTTTAAGAAGCAAAAATGCATCTATATGACAGTATTGACTTGAACAAGGTGTGTCTGAGGTAGGATATGTTGGTGGAAAGCAGTGTTGTTACAATGACAGTTTTCTCAACAGTCTCTCTGTATGGTGTTCCCCATTTTGTAGCAATTAAGATTTCTTTTTAATCTTAAAAGGTGAATATGTTCCAATATTTATCAGTCTCAATGATCATTTCATATGGATGTTCCTCTCTTAACGTTACTATGAAGTGGCAGATCATAAAGTTCCTGCAATAAAATAATAGAAACACGAGACAAGTGGAAACTGAAAGGGATATCCTTCTTGAATTTTCGTCGGTCATATTCAGATTTAAATGTTTGAATTATTCGGATTGTTATAAACTGTCATAACTCTACCAAAATATCAAAAATTGTCTTTGTTTCATTCCAGTTGAATGACCTAAGGACGCAATAAACATGACAATGTCAAAGATGTTCAAGGGAAAACAAAACATGAAACAAAGGATGCAAACAAAGCTATATACGTTTGTTCATTTACCAAAACTCTCTCTCTCTCTAGTCGACAGAAGTCGGAATCATGTTGAGATTTGCCCAATTATTTCTGTCCCTCATCAAGTTAGGAAGATCAGTTTCAAGCAACCCGATGTCCCTAGCAACTACATCTATATAGCTGAGCTTATGTTTTCCCCTATTTCTCCTTCCATGTTTTGGTTTCCACATGATAAGTTGATAGACTGGTTCCTTGGTGTTCCTGTATGAGTGCCCTGCTAGTTTGAGACGGCGTTGTTGTATCTTACAGGATAGTTTTGGTTCATTGCCATACAGTTCAGTATTTGTCATATGTTGACTCCAATATTTACCAAAACACTGCAGATAAATAACTCCATTTACATTTTTTTTTATAACAGAAGCTATAGGCATATCATCTTCCAAACTAGTAAACTAAAATGGCACGGGTAAGTGTTTATGAACTCACGGCGCAGTGGGTGTTTATTTTACGTTCATTTAGGGAAATTCTGGGTGAGGTATGGTCAGTTTCAAATGAATACATAACCATTCCGAGCTGGTTTTGTTGAGAGTGTTGAGAGAGAAAGAGAGAGAAAAAAATCTCATTGTTTACAGAATAGAAATTCATCCTTTGTAAAATAAACCTCTTGTTCGTTACCAAGTTAAAACATGTGTTGTTACATGAATTACTTATGTGCTTTCATATGGTGCATGCATGTCGGAAACGGCATTACTGGTTTGACTGCGGATAAAGTAGCCACACTCATCCATTTTCAGAGGGTGAGTTTGGTTTATACTTTATATACTTGCAAACAAACATAGATGACCCACTGGTAATCCCGTGACGGAATTACATATTTTTTAATTGTAAACACCTGTTAGCATCATGAACCCGTTAAAGCAAACTTTTCTAACAATTGAGAATTTGTTGTGACCAACCCACCAATCCATAGTATGACCTTAGCAAGCGGTAACTTTCTCACATGTAAATTTGCTGAACGCTGGAAACTTCAAAATTCCCATTCTTAATTTTATCAGCTAGCTTATAATGCAAGGATGCGCAGTGTTATATCATTATAATATATGGAATCAGTAGTGTTTCAAATGAGAAGGGTCTCAAAAATGACGGGTGACAACAATCTCACTATGTGAAAAACGGCTTTATCTCTTCTCTGTTTTAATTAACAGTAAACCCAAAATAAACTGACTACCCTAAAAGTGAGTGATTAAAGTCTGACAAGTTGAATTTTCATCAATAAATTGCGATGCTACTGGTGTAGTTTATTTTCTCGTCTGGTGATCCGTGTATTAATTAAGTTGATTACATTGTATAACCAAAGCAATACGATTAATTCCCTTGAGATATTGATGTCACATCTTCCAAGAGCAATGATATAAACCCGGATGATAGGAAACCAATGAAATAAAGCATACGGTTATGTAATGTTTGACAACATTAGTATGTTGTGAATGTTGGGATATCTAATTAAAATTAGAAAGTTTCCCAATCTGCACAAAGGTTGGTTGGGTATTTTATTATCGACATATTTTAAGACTGGTATGTTTTCCTATGTGGAAGAATTGGCGACAATGACCAAACTATAGATAAATGAATTCCTTCGAATGTCGCAACAATTCTGGTAGAATCGGATAACATGGTAAAAGAATTGAACTGGACAGAGCTGACAGTGACGCACGTGTGCATCAAATCACAAGACATTGACAAGAACTTGCAAGCAAGCACTGGATTTCATCTACATATGGTGCAATAGCTACATATGGAGTGTTAGCTCAGTGGTTAACGCCGGTGCCTTCCAATCATATAAGGTCCCCGGTTTGAGTTACTCCAAGATTAATGTATGTCGTCCAGTTACAGAGTTGTTGACAATCGACAATTCATAATCATGGACGTTAAATATGAATGTAAGAGACTGACTTCGGTCAGCTTGCGGCTTTGATAAGCCAAGGAGGCGTCTTCGCGAGTTCCTGCTTGCAGGGGGATCTAAAGCACATACACACATACATACAACTCAACACGAACAATATACTGGCACGATCCTTTTTTATCTTTCATACATGTTTTACTTAGTTGCCTGACCGATTTTGAGCTCAATGTTAAATCTATCAAGTTTGAACACACATACAACAAACAAAGTCTCTATTAATATTGTCCGAGTTAGAAACTGACCGACAGGCCACCATATGATATATCACTTGTTTTGCATATACGTTTATCTATGTTTTACTATTTCTACTTATATATTCAAAGCTCCTGCTTTCTTTTGTGGTTAAGCAAATATGACACACAATATTTATTTAAGTAAAAGTAAATCTTACTTCTGTTTTTATAATAAACACGAGAGTAATTTGTGTAATATTCGTACAGACAAATAACATCTGAATGCGAAAGAAATTATAATGAAAGAGAAAAAAAAACTTCTCATATATCTATGAATATCTACAAAGTTGCAAGAACTGATTATCCTTATTGCAAGATGCCTCCTTAATTTTAATAAACTAAAACTGCAAAATTACACTGCAAGGAATTGGTTTAGAAATGAAAAAGAACACAAAAATGGATATTAGAAGTATTAAATTTGGCTACCTGTTTCTCGATAGAATAATTACTATATGGATATGTCATATTATGGTACTAATTTGATCGTCTTGTCGATAGTTGTTGAAATACTGAAGATCATTCGATCGATATATATATATATATATATATATATATATATATATATATATATATATATATATATACATTATCAGCCTTATCAAAAATACCACTCTTTCAGCTGGATAATGAAAACATAGTGTTTATACGACTTAAATGCTAATAAATACTGAAGGATGCAAAAATCCAATTTTGATTAAATGATGGTTTCATCTCAGTCTAAAGAATTGGCATAAATTAATGAATTATCATAGACCAATAATATAATTATCGACTAATGAATACCGATAGTTGTAACATTCTCACTTGATTTTATGCATGGGTATGATATTAATCATTAGTTGTTTAACTGAGACTGGCCGTTAATTTGACGTTGATGTTGTTGATAACTAATTAATCAGTGGCATATTAACCATTGAGTTTATAGAGATTTCTAGTCGGCGGTATGTTTTTAAACACATCATATATTTAGTGATTAAACAAAGTTCCCATTATCAGCATTGATTAATTAGATTCCCACGTTGGAAATTATGGTTATAATGCATTATTTATGATTAATCATAAATTAGTTTGTGTTCTTATTTTGTGATCAATATGAAAAACTGTAATGTCTGCATCGAATTCGTATTACTTACAGATAACCATGTCAACTTTTCAATCGGTTGGGTTTAGGACAAAGACGGACTAATCACAGGAATAAGAAGTTAAAATAAAAACACGTACCTGGAATTCAGTTCCTGTAGTGTTTCCGCAGGTAGAGTTCCTGTCGTATAATCCCATTGAAGAACAACGATTGCAAATACCGGCAACAAAACATTCGCCAATAGTTGCCCTCCCATGCCCGATTATTCAATTTCAAGGCTTCCTCCCGTCACAAAAGTAGGTTTTCCACAAAAGCGTATAAAACCTTTGTATCGCTGTTGGATTCGATTAATAGTTAAGTTTCCTATTGTGTATCCTTCTTCTTCTCCTTCTTCTGTTTCGTAAAACTAAATGGATAGTTTTGCTCAGAGTATCATTGCTTGATATGTACACAATCAATTCATCGAGGAACGCCAACAGAAGAAAAAGGACTATTCACAACAATATTTATAGATCGGTCCGATTATTAACGCCCATTTTTAACGCATTCCCAAATTCACTGAACTTTTTAGGAAAACAAAAGAACGCGATAGAGAGTAGAAATAGCAAAGCTGTTACAAATTCCACTCTATTCGAACGATGTGCTTGTTTACCACAACAGGTCAATATATTGGGACGTCCAGTGGGAGGTGTGGATATTAACGCGTCCACAATAATTCCAGATTACCCTTACACGAAAATTTGCAGTACACAATCAAGATATACAGTCACTTTACAAATGTTTGTATTAAATGCAATATGCATTTCTATTTACCAAACAAATATCTCTGCTTTTATATGTGAAACAACAGGAAAAGAACGTCTCATGGATTCCTTCCCTTTTCTTCCGTATATATCCGATAGATATATTCATATATGTTATTTTATAAGAAGTGCTTTCTGCTAATCATATGCTCTATAGCCGTGATATTAATACTGGTATCTTGGCCGCAATTGGAACCGGCGAACTAGCAAGATACATTTTTTTTAATAAACTGCGACGAAGTCGTTGGTCTCTATCGAGTATAAACTAGCCACTATAGTGCACACTATATTTATCGTTCCGCAAATATAAACCTATGCCGTCAAGCCCACGTGTGCACGAGTTCGTATTACTCACGATGCTAGGCAGCACTTGTTCCTGTTACGTCAAGCCCAACTGTTGAATCAACATGTGTGCGTGTGCTGATTATTGCTGTATGGGTAACATCAAAGGAACAGGCATTCTTACCTGAACGATGAGCTGAGCTAATAAGCAGTAGACTACGACTTTTGGAGTTTAAACTAGTAACATATAGAGACGTAACGCGATATAGTCTATAGCGGTATAGTTTATTTTCTTTGTTCTTGTTCTTTTTTGTTTTGTTTTGATATAATACTCTTCTATATATAACACTTCAATATGAAGACACATAGACTTATTAAAACAAGTCTCTTAGGAAGTTGGAACTGGGTTTAGAATACTTTCGAATTGTGTTTCTTCTGACGTCATAAATAACGCAAGGCGAATCTTTAGGTCTTAAAAATGAGGCAAAACAAAAAGAAAAGAAAAGGAGAAGGATTGGGCTTATCGTCTCAGACTTAACAGGATGAATACGTAATAGGCATTGAACAGTCGTTGCTCTGATGAAGCTAATATTCTCATGTATAATCATTCATTTAATGGAATATGACTTTTATATGATCATCTTTTAGAGGATAAAACTGGGGAACTGGATATTGAAAGAAGTTATATGGGCACGCAGCCTAATGGATAGAGTAGATTATTACACGAAAATATCCACTGAGTAAACAATTCAGAGCTTTGTTTCAGCTATGTCATCGTCGACTCGGTGTACTGGGGGCCAAGGGGAGGGGGCGCTAGAGGGTTGCGGGCGATTAATCAGGTAAAAACAACTGCATCATTGAAACTCTTGATAAAAAACTTCCTGGATATGAATGCGGTTGCGGTTCTTCGTGAAAGATGACAAATGTAACGTCCTTCATAATTTGCTTGACTTAAATGGAAGTTCTCAAAATTTATTTTTGTAGGTGATGAATGAACAACATATTCTAATTATAATTAAGAATCTTGCATTCTGTTCCCGCGTACCGTTTTTGGAGATAACAACATTTAAGTTAACACCTTTTGTAACTATAGTGAACTTGGAGAAATAAGATTTAATGTCACTCATTGAATTTTGCACACAGATAAATATTTCTTTTACCACCTCGGGGGCACATTACCTCACAGCAACAGAAGGGAATTTCAAGGAATTTTTAAATGTTTTTAAACATCATTAGCTACATTTAATATGTGTTGTATTATTAATCATTAAAATCATAACTCAATTAGTCTAAACAAAATGTTTTTTTTTATTTAAATTTCGATCAATTTTAAAAGTAACCTCAAAATGTGGGTAAACATTTCAATATTAACAAACCATCAAGTCATTGGTATGTTTTTACATCTACATCACTTTTAGTTAAGTTAGATACTTTGTCAAATTTATCAAATGCAAAATCAAGAAAACGAAACATTTATCAGCGACTATGACTTTTCACTTGTTTGCTTCAAGTTCACGGTGATACAAATCTGTGTCAATTTCAGTTATCAATACTTCGATAACGCTCTATATAGGAATTATTCGCCAGGATACACAGAACTGTAGAATATGTGTGTGTGTCTTTCTCTCTCTCTTCAGTCAAATATAAAATGTAAAATGTCGACATAGAACGTATCAATATATTATAATATATTACCGGTGCTGTGGCCGAGTGGATAAGGGATAAGTGGATAAATGCGGTGGCATTTGAGGCAATGAGGCTCAGAAATCGGGAGGTTCCGGGTTGGATACCCGTAAGGTGTGTTTTTCATCCAAGATCAAACTACGGTTTTCCCATCTTGCTGAATTGTGATATTGAATTGGAAGCCACGACGTGCAAGTTGTAATCCACAAGCCATTGCGGGGTTCTCCCACATTGGTGGTCGCTTGAAGCGTCTTAAAAATAACTTCTGATTCTAAAATGACACCGACGGGGCGGCCAGCTATATAGCTGCAGGTTGGGTCTTAAATGAAGACATAAACTTTGTGCTAAACTGTGCATTTAGAGATAGAACAGTAGAAGTATCTGCTGCAAGAGGTAAGTATTGGGGAGTAATCGATAAAAACTAGAAAAAAGTCGATTGTAAACAGATAATGATGCACAATAAATCAAATCGTTAAATAGAGAAACGCCATAACGGTCATATTAGGTCAAGGCTTCATTATATAAAAAAAATGAGAAAAAAAATATGACAAGGCTCAACTTCCGTTTCTCTTCGGTTACCTTCACAAGAGAGATCTATAATTTCATTGCTTCTGAACATTTCACGATTAATTTTATATTTGTTCATGGTTCTTTCAAAGGCAGCTATAGATAAACGTCTATTTACTACTGTACGTGAATCTTTAACAACTGTTTTAGATTATATCATGCTTCAAGCAGGTATAATGAGTGATGCTATGCAATGGGGGAATTATTACTAGAAAATGACAGAATGTAACCAACTCGCGTGAAATTCATACGAAAAAGCTACAATTTGTGTCTTCATTCAAACAGCTAAGAGGAGAGATTGCACACATAATAATTATCTCTGCATAGCTATATATCCTCTCAGATTCAGATTTAATGGGAGTAGGCCTTTATGTCTTGCACGTGAATACCGCGACCTTGAATTATAGTCTGGCTAAGAAGCCTGGTTTTGGTTCTTCATCAAAGATGAAATATCTAACGTCCTCCATTAATTAGGTGTTACAAGGTTTGACTGGATCATCAAGAAGAACATCTATATTTGTGGCTGAATAAAAGAATTATATATTCTGAGCATAAATTGCAACATCATATTCATGATGACCGTGTTCGAGATAACAGCTTTTGAAGTAACATCTTCGATTATCAAGTAAACTTTGAGCAAACAGCTTGGAAGTCATAGAAAGTACACTGACAAATACTTTTTTTTATTCCACCTCGGGGGCAAGTTGACGCAAAGCAACGGAAGAGAATTTTTAAAGAACTTGTTGAAATGTATTTAAGCATCATTAGTGACATATAATATGTATAGTATTATCAATTAATTAGATCATAATTAAAGTGGTCATTGGTAATAGGTGAATTTTCTCCATAGATTTCGTGCCACAAAGGCACTCCAGATACAAATAGTTACAAGGAGAAATGCACACTAACATGCCTAACTGTTTTTTTTTCGTACACATAAAGTGCACACATATAATCGTAAGATATATGAAAACCAACGTGGCCACTAAACGAATTAGAAATGCTCTGGTTAATTTGCTATAAATTTGTTGCTTAAAAATAGAAATTCTGAGTCAACGTGCGTCACAAACAAGAAAAATGATGTCATCATCTTACCACAGAATGTCGGAAACCATTTTCATTACTGGAAATGAGAAAAAAAAGACATTACCACCTTTATTGAATAACTCACGGAAGGCTTGTTTGTACCTTGTAATATACCAACATACACCATGTCATTCTAGTTCCAGACGCTTTATTGTGGTGTTTCAAACATGCTTTGTTTTTTTGCACCGTTTCCTGGCCGCACATGACTTTAACCAAGACCAATTAAACTTCAAACGAGGCAAAGGTCGATGTTCTTATGATGGTTTCGAAAATAACTCAGTAAAGTTGAAGGGAAAAAATGATATGATAACAGAAATGACCAAAGTTCTTTTTCATCGTTCAAAATTGCGATCAATATTAAGTCGAGACTTCTTCAAGGAAAGCATCAAGTCACGCTATTAGAAAAAAGAAAAGAAATTTTCATCACATGGTTAGAAATATAATCAATAGATTTTTTTGCGCTGCCGAAAATAAACCCCTTCTGTATTTATTTTAGGCACTTAGCAATGTAATAATTCCTATAAGTGCCAGTGGTTATTCGTGTGTCAACTTTTTGCCTGAGGTTGTCGCTATGCATAAACGATTTTTTTCCCCCTTTGACAGCGCTTTAAGGCATGAGTGATTCTTTTATATCGAGGGGAAGATACAAGCATATTTTATCTTTTATTTATTCCTCCTTCCAACGTCATTTATAAGATAAGTCTGACGTCACTGTTCTCTCGCATTATTAAAAGCTAAGTAATCAGGTTCTGCGAAAGGCGTAAATAAGTAGAATAAGCCGATAATATTATCTGCGTGTTTTTTAACGTCGGCTACTTCATGACGTAAAATTTGAAATAAGGAAAGAACCTCAAACTGTGTTTATAAGTCCCTTCAACAAACAGAAAGTCAAAAAATATTGATCTGAAAACCTTTTCCATAAACTTGATAATCCAACTTGACGGAGGGCAGATTCTTCGCCAAATTAATTTGAAAGTTGGAATAATCTCCTCTATACTGTAGCAGTTTTTTTTTTTTTTTTATGTTTTTGCGTCATGATATCCAATATTGTTGATCCATGACCTCAAGTGCGCCTACTCAATATATTAAGTAAGATTCAAGCTTAACGTGGAACGAACATCGTTACTCTTTTAAGGTATACCATTATACCGCATTTTTAGCAGTAATGAATATCCGTCAAAAATTACTAGATATAATCTGATTCAAAACTTTTTACACTCTTTGTATTGCAAAGACTTCAGTCAAAGTACAAATTGAGTGAATGGTGTATTAAATATGATTTCTTTTTCTTTCTGCGCTTGTTAATCGTGGATATTTATCTGAGAGTACAGTATGCTAGAAGGGTTGGGCATCACTATGGTAAATATTTTCTCTTCTAGCTCGAAGCCGTCTTAGTTATGGAAATTTACCAATGCCATTGATAAGCTTTATATATCTAGTAAGGAGGTTAGAATATGTCGCTTCAAATTCCCAACAATGACATACAGCTGATTAAAGGTAAGGGTAGAGTCGATATGAAATCTTGAATTATTATGTTCCACCTTTAAAAATACATGAAGCTTTATAAAGTCCACTCTTGAAAGAGTAACTCCTAAACAAGCTTATTTTTGCCTTCTGTTTTTTTTTTTGTCTATCCAAACCAAATTTCGATTAATAAAAGTAAAATGTCAACATGATCCCAAGCCTCTAAGAATATTCATTTCTTATCTCAATTGGGGATCCATTTTAATTGCCAACATAATGACAAAAGGTTTCACAGATCAGTGAGGTATGCCTTTTTTTCCTTCTCGTAATTCTCATAACTTATACGGAGCAAATTTCTGGCGGAAAGGTAGAAGCGGAAATGAAGAGGATTACATTTTATTTACATGGAAACAAATATTCAGCCAAATATCCAGGGACATATTTTCATCAATAATACACAAATTTATCAGTGACATTTGGTAAAATTGGTAAAAAAAAATGACATTAGTGATAAAGCTCAAACATATACTACTGTCAGTTTTAGATAAAGATTGAGAATAAATTTGTAGAATCAGCCAAAAAAAATATGTATTCATGGATGTTACCAACCTTTAGCTATTTTTTTCTGAAGGGTGTCACATTAACGGTTTTGTAATAGTTTATTACCATGTAATTCAAGTCTGTTATGTAATTTATATCAGAAGGAAAAGTGACTTAATTTACATTTAGGAGATAAATAATTCGTGTATCCTCTATATATGAGCTTATTAAATTAATTGGGGGGGGGGATGAATGTTATTGTTTTGTCTTTATTAATACAACTCGACATGCCACCGGCTCATAAAGAGCACGTTCGTTAATGTCTATATTGTCTTATGTTCCGAATCGTTCTTTATCCATTGTCAGTTTATATTCCATTTTCCTTAATATTAAGAGAAAGTCAGCCGTTTTTTTTGTTTTTTTTGCAACCAGCGATCATTAAACGACGACAGGTTTGTCAAATGTGCCAACTTACTGTGTGTATACTTTATATTAATATGCAAATTCTGTTTCAATCAATACTAGTAATTCAGGTCATCGGTTTTGAGGTCAATTTTTTACGTTCTGTATAAATGCTTACAGCAAATCGTTGATGTATAAATTATTATGATTTAATAGTACATCACAGTGGCCCCAAAATAAAATCACAATATAAAAGAAAAACTGAGTGAAGGTTTAATATCTGTATTATCACCCGATACTCATAGATAGTACAGTATCTACTGTTCATGTTCCACAACCGTGCATCAGTAACTACTGCGCTGTGTTCGCACCACGGTAACATGTGTTAGTTGGTACAGTAATTACTGGAAAGCTGTTGCACGTTGAACTACTAGTCCGGCAGGTGAAAATTTGCAGTAATTTACAACAACAACAATTTTTTTTAAATTGAAAAAAAAAAAAAAACAGAATTATTTTAAATTCTTAAATTTGCAGTAAGATTTTTTTTGCAGTAATTACTGTGCCACCTGTAACATATGTTACCGTGTTACGAACACAGCGCTGAATTGTGTTATAACACCTTAACATATGTTATACCTGTCAGCAGATGATACTGTACCAAATTAAACTTATTAACAAACGAATTCATTTCTCAAAGGCTGTTCAACTTAGGCGTCTTAACAACTGCCCCTATGTTTGACTAGTAAGTTTATCTTGTAAAGATGGTTTAAAATGCAGACTTTAGGTGTTGTGCAGTAAATTGTCTTCCAAACTCTGTTAAAATGTTGACGAAATCATTTGACGAAACCCTTAGGATAGTCCATTTCATCGTTATGCATAGGATCTTGTGTTTCGTATTTTCTGTTTGTAAGTCCTTCGCAGTAGCAACTTGTCATATCTGTACTACATGTTACTATACCAAAACACAAACCAGTTTAACTGATTAACGGGTACTCACCTTTACGAATTTTAACTGATAAAGCCATGAAAATTGCTTTCATCAACGAAATAAGACTCAGCAATACCTATTTTTGGGGGAAGGTAGCGTAAAAACTAATGTCTAATCTAACGGATGATGGGGCAATACAGGTGATATACATGATTGGTTAATGCCAAGATGGTTATCATACGATGCGAGGTGAGCTGTTGGGTGTCCAGTAAAGGTTAAAATACAAATTTTGGAGCTTTTAAATCATCGTTTGACTTTCACAATGACGCTTCATCTCAATATTTGTTTTCGAAATTTATACTTAGACATTTTACCTCAAATTTAATTATATTAAGCACATTTTTGGGGGGGGGGGGGGTGGGGTGAGGGTATGTAAATACATGTGTACAGAAGAAAGGTAGAGTCCTTACATTATATATATATATATATATATATATATATATATATATACATATATATACATATATATATATATATATATATATATATATATATATACACACACATTGTGTCAAATCGTTCTTTCCCTCGAATGTTTATGGTACCCTGAAAAGTTATATTCGACGATTTTTATATTCGCCTCATAATTGTTCATTTCGTAAACAAAATACCTTACGTACTACGTGATTTATACTTATGGCCACAGTTTGACAATATAAACTTATCTCTTCAGTTTTAGACATTGCAAATAAACTTACAGTAGTGTTTTTTTTTTTACTCGTCTGAGGAGATCTGAATTCAACAGTCTATGCAATAAACGTAACACTAAGACTCTATAATGATCTGTTTTCTTAACCAATTTCATACATGTCAAATTGATCAAATCCTCGTGACTGTAAAGAAGATACCCTTCAATTTATTCATTATCCTTGACGTGTTAAGTTCACCATCCAATCTAAATTAGTTGATGCGGAATAAATATTTATAATCTCCGTAAATAACTGCGTTAAGCGGGATAATAACAATTGTGAGAATAAAGAGATTAATTTACCAAAATGAACATGTTTTTTTTTTTAAATTTAAGCAATTATTCCGAAGATTTCTTAACCACCTGCTTATTAATTTGCTTATTAACTGTAGTCTTGACAACTAATAGTTTCAAGATTTTTGTTTTGTTTTTATATTTTAAATAATAAACCAAATTTCGGTAAGTAGAGTAGCAACATTGCTCAAACAAAATAATATGTGACTTGATGAAAGTAAAATTTGTAAGCGACGTTGAAAAAGAGCACGTTCTCTATTATGACGTTTGTGCGGGCTGTGAGCAAATTGGAAATATGTTTACCACGACATGACCGTAGAAGGTACATCCATAAGCGATCAGTATTATTTACCAGTTTGTTTACGTTATGTTATCTTTACCGTAAGTCAATCCGTTGAATTATTATTTGACTCAAAGAATATAGAAGAAAAAAAACGGGAGAAAATTGGGCAAATTTTTGTTCACAGTTTGTAATATATATATATATATATATATATATATATATATATATATATATATATATATATATATATATGTATATATATATATATATCACAAAACGAAAGAGCGTTTCGTTTTGTATGTGAGGGCAGAATCATATTTATTGTACCGAAATGGCTTTGGTATTCGACATTTGATTACCTTGAATTATTTATGTTAAAGAAAAAATATTACTGACACCTACGAAAAAGGTAGAGTTAGTATAACAACATATAGGCAGGTAGACACTAGACAGAGCTCAAATATTGATGGGATCAACAAATTTGGTAATGCCCGTCCTGTGGAATGGTTCAACAGGAAGGAACTACAGACAATTTTTTATTCAGGTAAAGAACCTTAGATGTGAAATGGGTCCTGCAATCCCATTATTGTAATGATATTTGTTAATGTACCATTTTAAAATGTTGCCAGTGCATAGGTCTTTTCGTGGATATGTTGTACAATTTGGAAGGAAGTGGTACTTTATGCCCGACCCTCCCCCCCCCCCTCTTCCCAACTCCAGGGGCTTCGGTTCTGATAAAATAGTCAATTAATATGTATAGAACGTTCAATGTACCCTCTGATGCCATAGGAAAGAGTTCGCAATTTCCGACATAATATTCGAGAAGCAGCAATGGGCAACCTCCGGGACGCGGGCCGGATTCTGCCCGTGGATTGGATTTACCAGGCCCGCGAATGCCTAGTCAACAATATTTAATAACGATCTGGCCTGCAGTTCAATGCATGAGAAATAATTCCCGCCCTGTGTTTCTCAATCTGGCCCGCGATGTGATTTTGATTCTGCAACTAGTAAATTTTCTCAAACCCCATTCATTTTTAGTTAGTTTGCAACGTTAGCGATGCAGTGACTAGCCCTTGACTGCGTGTTTGCTCCCCACAAGATAATGCACGCCATGAACTGTAGCAAGTAAGTACCGCCTATTTTTCGTGACACTTGGAAATAAACATCACATCGATCGTGGGGGAAGGGAGGGTGGCAATTGGAATGAAGAGTATGTATGGGTTGGCCCATGGCGAAGTATCGGATTCGTAATCTGGCCCGCAATATGAATAAGGTTGCCCTTGGCTACCCTAAACCATGGCCACTGTTTAGAATGTAAAACATAAATATGCTTTTGAGCTACAATGTTAATGAATGATTGAGTAATATCTGCTGATTTAATTTACTTATTCTGTTTGGAGGGGGGGGGGGGTTAAGTGTGCATTTAGCTATGGATGGTGCCATGACCCGATTTTCTTTAAAGGTTAGTAGAAGTGGCTTCAAACTTTAGGGCATAGCAGTTCACGTTACTAAAAGTAGCCTACTTTCTAGAAGTTCTGTCACTCAAATACGTCCCCCGACATACACAAATTTGGAGAGTATGGAATTTTCATTGATGAAAGCTTTCGAGGATGTCAATAAACATGCTTGTTAAATTTTTAGAATGACATACATTCATTTTGTTCTGTCTTCCTAGTATATTTAATTATCGCAACTTATTATGTCATTATTAATAGCAACGCAACTCTTTTCCGTAACAGAAAATCGGAATATTTTAATAATATGAAGACATACAACTTGAAGCACAGGTGGCTTGATGATGAGGTCATATTTTAGACTTGATCAAGTCGCAAGCCTTGTTTGACAACTGGTCAAGGAAAACCAGACCCTTGCATAACATTACATTTTTCGTAACTGTTTGGGGATAATCACGAAGGCCAATAACGATTGTATTACTTTCCTTTTCACATGGATGCAAAATGATAATATGATCGGTTCTTGATACAAATCAAAAGTTTCTCAATGATTGTCTCGATCTATTTAGATTAAGTTACATCTGCTAATCAGATTGCTTGTCTGTCACTGTCTGTTGTCACAGTAAAGTGACACTTTATTACTTTATAACAACAAAAAGGGCAACAAAGAGAGCGCTACTTTTCTCTCTGTTTCACCTCTGCGGGATCAAGCTCACAAAAAAACACTTTTCCTTGTGTCATGATCTTTGAAGCATTTTTCGGTTACATTGCACTCTTTATAAGTGATTTGATTGAAATGTTTTTTTTTTTATTCTTCTTTTTTTCCAAATTTTCCCGCGAGATTTTCAAAGTCCATCAAAATTAAATGAATAGCTTCAACGCACAAAAACTAATCTGACTTGCGCATGCCCAGTGTGAACTTATGAGCGACAATAGCAAGGAAATCGTTCAACCTTCAGTTTTGCGAGTTTTATTGAATTTCTCTGTAATCCTAAATTATCATAGGAAATAGCCTGTAAGTCATAGATAACCTTCAAGTTGTAAATGGTCGAAAAGCTTTCGTTTAAAGTATCACTTCTAGTGAAGTAACCATGTTTGTACCCAGGTAACCCTTGACATCGTATATATATATATATGCCTTATATATATATATGCCTTATATATATATATATATGCCTTATATATATATATGCCTTATATATATATATATATGCCTTATATATATATATGCCTTATATATATATATGCCTTATATATATATATATATATATATAATAAATTGCCTTAACCCTAGGTTATATGCAAAAGACGCTTTTCGGTTTGAATATATATGTTGAGCATTTCTCACCTTATAAAGAATTAAATATAAACAACAACACTATAATAAACAACAAAACAAAGCAATATTAATCATAATTATGTCGTATGTATTATTATTAACTTGAAGTTTACTTCTATTTTGAACAGAAATGATGATATCTTAAACGCAAACGGGCTCAAAATAGCATGGGAAACAATTTTAATCAGTAACCTTAACAGAATTCCAGTCATACTGTTGGTCTACACATGGAATGCCAGAAGCACCAAAGGATATATATATATATATATATATATATATATATATATATATATATATATATATATATATATATATATATATATATATATATATATATATATATATATATATATATATATATATATATATGCATTCCAAAATGACTCCTTAATTAATGCTCTCATTCCCTGATGGAATGATCTTTTGACTAATAAAAATATAACATTTTATCAAAATAAGGTTTTAATTTAGCATACGAGCAAACTCTATTTCATATTAATAATAGCATTACTAAAGATTGTATCAAAGTAATTCCAAATTCTTTGCGAAAAATCACAATGAAAGAATAAATGCTGAATAGTCTCAGTATGAATAAGACATAATGTACACATACTTCATAGAATAATACCTATTTAATTTAAATATTGGTTGGTAGGAATGATTCTATGCAAAATGCAGTACTGAAACCAGCGAATTTAAATGTCACTATAGACGAGTTAAACGGAACCACACAGTACATACTCCAATCTGTACTGGGGGTACTCAGAGAATTTATACAATTATGGTAAGACTTAACATGGACCATATTAGACTGAAGCAAATGTTCCTTCAAAATTGCCATTTATCAATAGCTCATTAGTGAGATTGTCAATAGGCTTACACATGTAACCGGGGCTACCAGTGTCAGTAACCTTGAGCAGCGAAACTTTTCATGAAGTACTTAATCCATAGTATTCCAAAACAAACATAGTTTTATGGAATACTGCTTGAGGAAGTGACCAAGAGAAAGAAAACCACCATTATCATCAATCAGATCATTAATAAAAGGTACTCTGGAGCGTAAGCAGATCATTAATAAATGGTACTCTGGAGTGTTAGCTCAGTGGTTAACGCCGGTGCCTTCCAATTATAAGGTCCCCGGTTCGAGTCACTCCAAGATTAATATATGTCGTCCAGTTACAGAGTTGTTGACAATTGATAATTCATAATCATGGACGTTAAGTATGAGTCTAAGAGACTGACTTCGGTCAGCTTGCGGCTTTGATAAGCCAATGAGGCTTCTTCGCGAGTTCCTGCTTGCAGGAGGATCAAAAATACATACAAAATACATACATACTTTATTATGAGCCCAATATCGATAATTGATGGAACGGTTGCCGAAATGCAAGACGCTATTATTCCAAATTAGAAAACAAGAAACCAAGGAGCTGTCAAGAATGAGGATTTGACAAGAATCATTCAAATAAAGGTCTAGGGAGAATTAAAAACATTCTGCACTCTCTTTTGCGTTTCCATATATTTATTATAAGTCAATACAAGAACAAAATATGAATTCAGGACGACAAATTCAGTAACTTAATAAATGTTAAGTTTTTCATTTCAAAGAAATTTTTCAGATCCACAAGGTAGGAAGATATTTTACACTCGATAATGCTACAAGTTTATCGAGGTAGGTTCGACCATATTTCAAACATATCTGTTTGTTCTTTGCTGGAGGTAATCGTCCCTATAATTTATTCTCGGGCATTCAGTATAACTAGAGTATACATACTACACAATACACATTATCGGAGAGAATTATATCAGAGCGTCTGTATGTTTCTTTCGAAGTCACTTATGGGGAATTCCAAGAAGGGACATTTTTGGTTTATCACATTCGCTACCCTTGCGGCCGTCATAACGTTTATGTGTAAATCCCTAATCGAAATTACGAGTGAAGTTACTACAACAAGCTGACCTATCTTTAATACCCCAGACACTTCATATCCTGGACGTTAACAGAATAATGATAGACATTGTCAGTAAAACTTTTGCCAGTAAAAGACACATTTTGTGTTTGTAAGACGTCATCGAGGTTAGCAAATTTGCTGAATTTTTTGAAATACTATACCGTACAGGTCAAATAAGGCAGTAAGTAAACAAAGATTAGTGAGAAGACCGGCGGGAATTAACGTGTTATCAACTGTCAGTGATATTTATCCAATGACGTTCCGTTGTGAATATATCTGGCATTCCTCCTGATTCAATTATTTCAGGGTATCAACTGCGTTAAGCTGTTCTAGAACGGGTAGTATTTGTTTTCGATGGCGCTATGGAGAAATAGAATATACAAATTGTAAACGAAGACTGAGTGATAAAGTCGTGTAAATTTGGTATTGAATAACCATATGTTGTTAAAGAGGGATAGTATTTTTTTTTGCATCAGTTCAGGTAGGCAGGCATAAGCAGTATTTGCCAAAGCTGTCGTAACACAATTAATGATTTTATTGGCCCACATACTACATTTCGTCAAATTACAATGTCCCTAGAGCATAGAGAGATGTTGACAACTGATGATATCCTACCTAACACAGTTTAGATCATGGCTTGGACTATCATTGCATATACAAATGTAGCCACCATGACTATTCCAATTGTAAGATAGAAAAGGTCAAACGTTTAGCGTTGTTCTCTCCTAATTTATGTGCGACTTTTGTTGCGTAATCTTCCTGTTTCACCAACGAATTTCTTAATTAATCACTTTTAAACCTCCTGGGCTTCAGGCTTTTCTTGTTTCTCTTCGACGTCCAAGCATGGACAAGGTCATAATGATAACTGAAAACATGCTATCTCCTTAATGTTCAGTTAGTGACTTTTACTTTCCGGCTGTTGAACATTATTTTGGCATATGGTACCGATTAATTTGGTCCAGTGCTGTTAAGATGTCATTGTAGTCAAGCAATACTGTAAAGGGTTGGACTAAACTATGGAAAGGAAAATTCCTTAATATGTATGATACTTTAATAATAATAATAATTACAATAATAATAATAATAATATCGTATTAATACAAGTTTTGATTACAGTCTGACCATTTACTGTAGGACCAACAACTTTAATGAAGTAATATCAACACAGTTGACAGAATTTTACACAAATATTGTGACATATGCGAACAAACTAGCAGTTTGAGTGGTTTCTATCAAATGGTATTTACTTCCATCAAAGGATATTCGTTAACGAGAGAAGGTCTCAAGAAAATCCTCAAACATCGCCATGCGTGGCGAAAAAGGAGACTAGTATGATTGAAGATTTCTGTAACTTCAAATTATAACTCTTACAACCTTCCTTAACTTCGCACGAGTCTTTAGAAACAGTCTTTAGAATACAGAAATATTTTCAAAAATATTGAAATACCTAAACTGACAATAAATCTAATGCCATTTTCTGAATATTAAGTTCTTTTGACATTTCATTCTCACTAATTGATAGTTGATAGGTTTGGTGAAATATTTGTTGACACATTTGTTGACATATTTGTTTTCACTTTCCTTTAATCATTTACTTTACTATACGGAAGCTATTTTGGTATTGTACAAGTATACGACACAACCACGTAATATATTAGGGTTTTGATCTGATTAACATTTATGACGTTCACCATGTCGGCAAAGGTATTTTTAACTCTATGAAACTCTATCAAATTCCTTATCTAATAACAGGTACTCGATTCAGTCCATATGTTTGCAACGCGAATCTGGCAGAACTACACGGATATCAAATTAAATTAGCTAATTGCAATGACAGAGTGAAATGAACAATGTAACCCTCCCGGGATCGTACTTACAAATCCCAATGGAGAGCTCTGTAGCTACAGGAGAGTCCATCAAGTTTCTTGATTTCATCTTCAGATAAATTCACATCGAGCGACTGCAAAAAGGGGGAAAAAATCAGCGAACGAAATGTGAACATGAACTTGAAAAATCAAATATTTGTTAATGCAATGTCAGTTCTATTGCCATGAAACATCTTACAAGTTAAAATGATAATTAACTAAAGTGCAATCTACGACATGAATCTGAAGGCGAATCTTAAAGAAGTTACAGTTTCTGTTTATGTCATAAGTCAGTATACAAAAAAAAAAAAAAAAACACTACATGGCGACAGACTTAATGATGCCATTTGAGTTAAAAGATTTCTTCGCCCATTTCAAACTAAATGTATTGTATCTGAGAAATATAATAATCAAAATAAAATAAAGCTGTTAGCAAACTGCTTATCCACTAGAGAGCCTGTGTAAGATAATGTGTAAAAGTAAGTTGGCCTGACGTTTCGATCCTAGCCGGATCTTCTTCAAAGGCTAAATGACAAGTAACAGTAACAGAAAGGACAGTAACAGAAAGTACAATAGATAAAACTAGATTACCAACTTGTTTTACTTTAAATATTTAACCAAAATTAGATCATCGATTTTAAGTCAATGACTCTTCTTACCATAAAATTTTCTTCAATTCTTTTGGTTGATTTGCTTTTCGGGATGCAGATGAGACCCTGGTTAAGATGGTAGGCAATCAGTAGCTGGACAGGTGTACATCTTTTTGCTTTAGCCATCTCCAGGACAACGGGATCTTCTCGGAGATTGGGATCCTTATCTGATGCACTTTGAAAGTAAAGTGACGAAAATTGTAGGGACGAAAACAAAGAAGTTCTCTGATGAAAATATACTTTGATATAAGCAATACATAACAACAACAACGTCTATGATTATGAATAAGTATATGGAAAATTTTTGGTGGTTGGTATAACTTATTAGTAATATTAACTAAATAATCGTTTTTCTCTCCTTTTCACCTTTATTTATTGACGTCAAAACACCGTTTACGTATGGTTCGTGTTATATTTCTGTGGGTAGTTTGTATCTGTGTTGCTTCATGTTATGGATACAACGGAATAAAACTTTACTGTTCACAAATGAAGGGTAACATTGGTAAATAAAGTTGGTAAATATATTGTTTACATTACTTGTTGCATTATTTGTATAATAGCTTAATATAATCTGCAACAAAAGAGTTTGTTGCATTCGCACAGAACCTGATCAATCCATGTTTCATAGTATCAAACCTGACATCATAAACTACGAAGACCCTGTTAAGATGTAAATTCACGAGTGAACTCTCAGGTCCATTATACATGACATACGCCGATGCCACTATTATAAGTTATCAATACACATACACAAAATGTTAAATTTAAGATTTGTAGTAAAGTGACTTTCTTCGCATGTTTGCAGTTCTTATGTTTGTATGTTAAAGGGTATGATTACACTATACTCATATGTTTGTATGTTAAAGGGTATGAATTCAACTATCTTCATATGTTTGTATGTTGAAGGGTATTAATTCAACTATACTCATATGTTTGTATGTTAAGGGTATGATTTCAACTATACTTATAGGTTTGTCTGTTAAATGGTATGAACTCAACTATACTCATATGTTTGTTTGTTTGTTAATTAAAGGGTATGAATTCAACTATACTCATTTGTTTGTTTGTTAAATGGTATGAATTCAACTATACTCATATGTTTGTTTATTAAAGGGTATGAATTCAACTATACTCATTTGTTTGTTTGTTAAATGGTATGAATTCAACTATACTCATATGTTTGTTTATTAAAGGGTATGAATTCAACTATACTCATTTGTTTGTTTGTTAAATGGTATGAATGCAACTATACTCATATGTTTGTTTATTAAAGGGTATGAATTCAACTATATTCATTTGTTTGTTTATTAAAGGGTATGAATTCAACTATACTCATATGTTTGTTTATTAAAGGGTATGAATTCAACTATACTCATTTGTTTGTTTGTTAAATGGTATGAATTCAACTATACTCATATGTTTGTTTATTAAAAGGTATGAATTCAACTATATTCATTTGTTTGTTTGTTAAAGGGTATGATTTCAACTATACTCATATGTTTGTTTATTAAAGGGTATGAATTCAACTATACTCATTTGTTTGTTTGTTAAGTGGTATGAATTCAACTATACTCATATGTTTGTTTATTAAAGGGTATGAATTCAACTATACTCATTTGTTTGTTTGTTAAATGGTATGAATTCAACTATACTCATATGTTTGTTTATTAAAGGGTATGAATTCAACTATATTCATTTGTTTGTTTGTTAAAGGGTATGATTTCAACTATACTCATATGTTTGTCTGTTAAAGGGTACGAATTCAACTATACGCATATTTTTGTCTGTTAAAGGTATGAATTTAACTATACTCATATGTTCGTCTGTTAAAGGGTATGAATTCAACTACTCATGTGGCAAACAAAGTAACTTTTGTCTTCAGTGTTTTTTATTAATCTTCCTGCCACATTAAAATCCTTTGTAATGTTTCAGTGTAACATTATTATTCAGTACTGAGTTACTATTGGACAGTACACTGGTCTTTAGTCTTTGCATTAATTAATTGCTTTTAATTAAACATTTACTCTGATCGATCTGGTGATCCCAGCGGACTGTATGACGTCACAGTAACGTTGTTTGACTTGCAGAAGTTTATCAGTTCAGCTTGTTCTAAGCAAGGATGGTTTTCGATCTAGAAAAGAAAATACAAAATTCTACTGTCAGCGACAAAGGTGTGCACTGTTTTCATTTCATTAAAAATGGCTAAAAACAATCTTTCTTTCTCAAATGTGATGTTTTGACCGATTAATAGGAGTAATTGAACTGTATCACATACAATATCGTCTCACAGACGTGGGCTTTCCCTTAGATCCGAGGCAAATTTATCAGGAGCCGTTGATAAGACGATTAATTTTAATTAATAAATTAATTAATTAGTTATTTTTTATTATTGAATAAATGTATACATTTTATTAACACATATAGGTAAAACGTCGACGGTTGATCGACATGCATACGGATTTCCATGAGCATTTCCTCCCTAAATGCCATTCGCAATCAGAGAAAAAAATGTCCTTTTTATGGACACTAACGAACGAAGGTGGGGATAATAGGATGATGGCGTGTACCTGGTTATTCACACACGGCACTTTGGCTATGTTCATTAACTTCCCAAGCTGTTCAATGTTGAAGTTTGAGACTCCTATAGACTTGGTTAGGCCTTTCCCTACCAGTGATTCCATTGCCTACAAAAGATGAGAATAACAAATCGATGGGGATAAAATAAGAAAGAATAGGAAAGTAAAGTAACGCTTTGGAAACAAAACAACATTTGCCAAAATGATATCCCTACCTACTGCAGTGATCCATTCCATGTGAAGAATCGAGGCTTTAGCCAGTCAACAATATAGGTTTACATTCAATCAACCATAAGTTGAATTCGGGCACAATGTTGAGATGGTGTTTGACATTTCTCTTACAGAGAATATTTTGTATATGTATGTATATTAGATCCTCCTGTAAGCAGGAACTCGCGAAGAAGCCTCGTTGGCTTATCAAAGCCGCAAGCTGACGAAGCCAGTCTCTCACATTCATATTTAACGTCCATGATTATGAATTGTTAATTGTCAACAACTCTGAACTTTTTTCATGACTTTCATGACTTTCATGACTTTTCACAACAACTTTTTTTTTCATGTAAGTTTCACATTCTAACACTGGAATATGTCCTTTATGCAGATAATGATGGCATGTATATAGTAGTTTTTGAGAAACCTTGTAAATATGATCAAATGTTTCAATAAACCAAAATACCTTCCAAGTATCCAGATAGTCTACGTCATCGTTTAGCACCCTGTCGGGATTGCCTTCAGTAGGCGGGTACATTACCGTGTCACCAGCATGCTTCAAATGTAAAAAATATGAAACATGATACCAGTTGTGATGGATATGGGTAATTTACAATGGACATATCACGGTAATACTATGAAATGAAGTTACTACATGCATCGATTTAGTGGGATATTTTGTTTTCAGTTTTAAGCTAAAAGTATTCAAACATGTTTGACTACTGCTAATAAATATGTATCACTTCCGATTGCCAGCATACATTTTAATGCAGAAACAATATGTATAACATTATGAAATATATTTGTTAAAAGGGGTGGAGTTCCCTAATATGAACGATGATATTAATACAACTGGGAGATTGGACCAGTATTCATTGCATCCGTTGCTACTTGGGTGTTGAATAACTGAAGCGTTTTCGAATCTGGAAATACTTCTGACACTGCATGCATCCATGTGTGTTATATATCGCATTGTAGTAACTAACGATAGGAGAGTTATATTACCATTGGATGAAAAATAGAAATGCTTAAAATTTGTAAGGTTGTAATACCAATGATGTAATAGTAAATGTACATCATAGCAAAAAAGCTGTATTTATTAATTAAACGGTTCTGTTTCCTAAAATGTGCGGAATTATCGGAATTGCCATCATAATGTTTATAGATGTCTATCATGCTGTGATGTCATCATTCTAGGAAGGTAAGAATTTGAAATAGAGTTCGTGATTACTGACTCTCCAATTACCTCCTTTACAAACGTCACGGCAAAGCAATGTTTAAAAATAGAGGTTTTGGTATGTTTTGGTGACCTTGTTTATACATATAAATGAGTTTTGGTACCTGGAAGGCCATTGGTGAGTGCATCAAGTATAGATCTACGTAGTCCAATTGCAGTGCCTTTAAGCTGAGATTCATTATACTCAACTCTATCCGGTCGATGAAAGATTCCCCAAAGCTATATATCAGCAAGAAATAGAAAACAAACGTGTGCATTAGTTTAATCTGAAGACAACTGGTAATGTTTTGCAACGTGTTAAAGATGGAATCACAAATAATATAAAAGAAAGCATCAGTAATACAACTGATATGTATTTTGTAATTGTGTATATTGATGAACCTCTTTGTTTTAACAGTTAGATGAGACACCAACCCAACTATGATCTCTAACATTTTATGACAGAGATATTCGTGAAGAATAACCAGACATACCATTATGAAAAATTATGCTCCATTCGGGAGATATTTTATATAACATTTCTGGTGTCAGTCAGTTAGTAAATCTTCGATGTCATAATGTCATAATGATCTGAAAATGTTTACTTTTCTCTTCATTTTGGCACATTAAATTGTCAAGATAAAATGTTAAAAAGGGTTAAACTGAAATCATAAAGTCGGATTAATAGCTTCAAGATTTAGATTCAGCATTTGCAAACCATCTCCATTCATCGAAATAAGCATTGTAGTGAATTAATAGACACAAACCAACCGGAGTTATTCGTGACAGCTGTGTGACTTAGATGGTTGGGTTTGTATCACCTTTAATCTACAAATCAATTAAATTCAAAATATTCATAAATATCAACAACCAAGGCCAGGGACCGAACATCCTTCATTGCAGAAAGAAATGAAAAGGTTAGCTAATGAAATAGTGAATTATGAAGCATATTTATACTATATAAATATTTAATGTATAATATGGTCTTAAGTGAAAGCTTGCATGATTTCTGGGTGAGGTCGAGGTGAAGGTTAATTAATGTCCAGCTCTCTACCAACGTTACCGATGCAAGAAACAGAGAGAGAGAAAGAGACAGCCGTTCGAAGGACACATTCAGCTAACCCTCAAGTCATTAGTTTCACGACTACTATTCACTGTGTAGATTTACATATTGTGGTCAAGAATTTGTTCGCGCATTCGTTCGGTGAACGTTTTCGTACACACACACACACGGATGATTTTGTATGTATGCGTGTAAGTATGTATGTATTTTATATCCTCCTGTAAGCAGGAACTCGCAAACAAGCCATCATTGGCATATCAAAGCCGCAAGCTGACCGAAGTCAGTTTCTTAGATTCATATTTAACGTCCATGATTATGAATTGTCAATTGTCAAGAACTCTGTAACTGGACGACATACATTAATCTTGGAGTGACTTGAACTCGGGACCTTATGATTGGAAGGTACCGGCGTTAACCACTGAGCTAACAATCCTAACACTCATAACACTCCTTTTTGTTTGGATTTTCATTCTCTCAATCTCTACGAATGGGCAACAATGTATAATTACTTACTACATGATCGTATCAAAGAAAGTTTCTGTTGACCATCAAAATTGAATTCATAACGATGGCTTAAAATGTTTACAATTGACAATGTGTTATATTTTTTATCAGCTTGAAGCTTCAGAGTCCCGTTTCTTTCGGGATTTCTATACATTTTTCTTTATTAATGGGACAATATTTGACATACCTTGGTAGTAATAAAAACATCCTCTCTCTTAATCGTACCATCGTCGAAAAGCTCCTTTAACGTTTCTCCAATTTCCTTTTCGTTCTCATATTCGTAAGCACAGTCAATATGGCGATACCCGTATCTAATAGCTGCCCTCACTGCTCCTTTAACTTCGTTTGGTTTTGACTGTACAGGGAGATAATATTATAGACTTTGAATTCTGTGTTAGGTAAGCAGTAGCCGATTGGTTGACCTGCAAACGGTTTGTGTTATTGTTTTATTTCGTGAAATAAGTTACAAAATAACTTATCTGCATTGTTTGCTTCCATCTGTTAAACACTATTTAAAGGCTTTAAGGTAACGTACAGGATAAACGCAGAGACAATATGAACATACCATGTGTATTGATATTGGTAAAGTATGTAAATCCATCAATCAATAGAACATGTCAGTGTGCATGTATTTTGGAGAAACAACACAGTATATGGGGCCTTAAATACTGCAACAAACAATACGGAGAACCTATGAGAATTATTGGTATATATAGAAATATTTAAACTAGTCGGGGTCCAAAATATGTACTGAATGACCCTATTAATAAATATTATAACTCGAACGAAATTAATTACATACTCACTTGAAAAGCTAAAAGCATAATGTAATGGTTCACTCTATATCTAAATGATGTTAATGTATTAATACGTTGAACTGTTTATATGTGATAAACGGACATAGGCCTATACGTACCTTCCACGTGCCAAGACCTAGCAAAGGCATTTTTCTTCCATCAGAAAGATCGATAAATTTGTTTTTGCTTTTGAGTGACATTTTTCGTAGCGATTAGTGGAGATTATCTGAAAAAAATAATAGGAAATATAAAATCCTCTTCTCAAATTGTTGTTGGAGTGTTACATTAGTGATGTAACATTATCTTACATAAGATGATGTAGATCGGATATTTTTAGTTGCTATCAAAAAAAAAAACTCGCTTTGTATATGGATTCAGTGAGTTAACGTCCACCAACGTTCCAACTACTACAATAGCATAGCTGTAATTAATTGGGCATTAAAAAATACGAGAGAAATTCTGCGTCAAGAGGTAAGGCCAGAAATGTATCAATAAAACACTGAAACCCCCGAGTAATCCATACCCAGCACCTTTACCCGAACTCATCGCCGAATTCACTTAAGGGTTCTTTAGGAGTCCTTTGAACCCAAAGAGATGTCATCATTGATGTAACACCCCTGGACATTGATGTGACTCTATGTGCATAGGCGTAGGAGGCGGGGGGGCTGGGGGGGCTGCAGCCCCCCCAACCAATTTTTTTGGGTGAAAATTCGGGCAATATGCTTAGAATTTTTCGGGCACCTACTGGAAGAATAATAATTTGCAATGTGTTTTTCATTTTTTGGGGTGAAAATTCGGCAATATGCTGAGAATTATTCGGGCATCTACTGAAAGAATAATAATTTGCAATGTGTTTTTCAATATTTTGGTGAAAATTCGGGCAATATGCTGAGAATTTTTTCGGGCACCTACTGAAAGAATAATAATTTGCATTTTTTTCCTATTTTTTTTGGTGAAAATTTGGGCAATATGCTGAGAATTTTGCGTGCACCTACCAGTGGCGGAGCGTCCATACAGTCAAAGGGGGCGGATGCCCCCCTGACGGACTCAAATGGACTGCTGGCGCCCTTTCAGCTTTTTACCACTTTTTACTTATTCGCGATTATTGACTTTTTTATTGCGCTCTCAAATACCTATTGACATTTGTCACATTTTGTTGGTGCAATTTTCTGACAAATGGCGATGACACCTATTTATTCTTCGTTTATCTGCAAATTAGCAAGGCCCGGCAAGGGTCATTTCCGGCGATCTAGGGAGTAACTTTACTCAAAAAATGTCTGTACGCTCCGCGCCAACCTGTGGTGGCGCTCCGCTTGGATAGTGTCAAAAGCGCCCCTACAGACCATTCTCTCCCCCCCCCCCTCCCTGACCAATACCCCCTAGCTCCGCCACTGGAACCTAGTGAAAGATGAAGAATTTGCAATGTGTTTTTCAATGGTTAAACTTATATTATTATTATTATCATTATTGTTGTAACGACTTCCCCAATAATTCTAACCAATATGGAAGGGTAATAACACGGAAAATGATTTTATGTTATTGGCAGGTGATGTAATAACTGATGGATGCCTATATGATATGCACCTTAACATGTGGAACGCGCGCGGAGCGCGCGAAAAAATTTTGGTTATATTTTTCGGGCAAGTCGTTACAGCCCCCCCAAATCAAATGAGGCTCCTACGCCTATGTCTATGTGCTATTATATAACGTTGTAAAACTATGATTTCACTTCGCTTGCAAATTTAAAATCAAATTTGCATGATTGAAATGATATTTTTCCTCGGACAGGTGTTTTGTTTTCCCTATTATGACCCTATTAGCAAAAATATTATTAACTTATGTTTCACATGGGTATAGTGTCCGCAAACTAAGCATTTCAGCGTTCTGTTCATCTTCAAAAAGGGAGAAAATTCCTTTCTTCATAATTGAAGGGCTCTGCTACAATACACGAAGACAAATTTAACTATTTCCTTATTACACGCGTAATAAGATAGTATTAGTAGGTGAATCATGCAAATAACATTAACAAAACTTTTCATTCGACGAGTAAAATGTAGTGTTTCTTCTTTTCGTATCATACTTTTCAACATTTTCTTGAAAATGATATTGATATTTGAAATCTATTTTTACCAATGACATCATGAAGACTATGTACCCTTTGTAATATTTGCACTACAATTATTACCACATTTAGTACACGTGTACTTATGTAGTTCGACCAAATTTGCGTGACAGGTTTTGTGTGTTTCTCTGCTTATCAACGTTTAATCTTCATAAAATGTATACTGTGTGTTATATATTAAATTCGCAAAGGTTTGACCATCATGTAACCGAAGCATGCATGTTATGTCGTCCAAAGCAACTCCCCTTCAATTCAAACCTATAAACGTTCAATATCGTTCAATAATAAATCAATAAGAATGTTCTGTTTATCACAACACATGTAATGAAAGCTAAAAGCGTGATCGGTATTGGTTATAAGTATATGCTAGAAAGTTCAATAATTGGTCACACATTCTTCAACTTTATCTAGCAGTTTACTACCACACCCACAGAATTTTGTTTTCACTGAAACATTGAATTGACTAATTTTTAAAACTCTCTATATAGCCTATGCCTGGAAGTTATTTTAAGATGTGGAACCACCATGAGAGTGCATTTGGAAACCTTATAGCATGTTTCTAGTATGGTACCATTTGGGACTAATAGCCTAACGATGGCTGTTAAATTAGACAACTATTACCTGACGAATGTGTGTTATTAGAACGTGGCATAGATCTAGGACTAACACTATTAGTTTGTTTACTTTCGTACTCTATAGGTAGCCAGACCTAAGCTATTTGTCATTGTACAATGACCCCATCACTTTGAATCTGTGCACATACAGTAGCCTATACTCGTGTATGTTGCATAATAGCAGAAAGTCCAACACAGACAAATGATCTGGTTTTGATTGAAAACAATGCACGTCCTCACTGACAATAACCTGTAGCCTTCATAGATAACGGCACAAAGCTCAAATCACTCCTCGCGGTGTGGTATCACGATGTACGATGACCCTTTAATCTAACTATGCTTATGCAACTGATCGAACAAGGTGATTTTCTCAATAAAGACATGCTTACGTTATTCACAAACAATTGTTAAGTGCAATTTACATTTCTCGTGCTGAAAAGAGCCCGCTTGAATAACCCCATTGTTTGTAGAATAGCCTGCGTGTACATCAAAATCCAGATAGGAAAAAAATCCCTCTTAAATGTAACCAACCACAATTAAAATAGAAGGTATGGTAATTTTGAAGAGTCTTAAACTTACCTTCGTTGATGTTCCTCGTTCCCGCGAGATATTGTTTAAAAACAGCAGATCAAGATATTGAAGTAAAACACACACTCAAGTGCTCTCAACTCCAAACAGCATGTGTCCTAGAAGCGTCTCTGTGAATGGTAAGGTTAACCCTCGAAAAGGTTGTTCTCGATCATGCAAGGCGATAACTTGATCTCCCTCGGGTGATCTCTTGCGGTGGCCTTGACCATGTTTGTTGCCGGTTCTCTCAACTATCGTTCATTTTATGTATGCCCGTACGTTATTGAAGGTAATCACTGTGACTGGTTGAAGACTTTACGGTCTGTTTGTGAGGAAGGAAGTGACGGAAAAACAGTGAACCACTTGCTGGTAGAGAGAGAGAACCAAAGGAGGAATAATGCTAGCCATGCAAAACGGCGAAACGCTGTTAAATCATTGAAGCTATTAGGGAAGAAGCTCTATGGTTAAATTACCGGAGGGAAAGTCCATAATGCACGCTGTAACATTCTTGGGGCTAGTATAACGTAGACTAAAGGCTTAAAGGGGTGGCAATCCGTGCATACGGTTGTACGTGGCTGCAAAAAGTATGATAATTAAGTACGATAATTACAGGGGAACAAATTGCTGAATTTTAATGAACAATATGTCTTCATACCAAGAAAAAAAGTAGAAAATGAAATTTCATGATTTGTGATTTAATTCTATTATATTTATAGGAATGAAAAGCTGTTGATGTTACTTTAAATAACTGTTTTATTGGCTCCAATATTATAGTACGCTATAGCTAGGAAAGTTTGGTGATTACGTAATCGACCTGCCACGGTCGTAAATCGACCTCAGACCTCTACAATTAGCCTGCATAGCTTCTTAACACCATTGGGCTCTTTATGTAAAAAACTGAGTGGAAATATGTTCTTGTCTACAGTGTAGTATAACATACAACGTTCATACAAAGACCCTCATATAAGCAAACAATATGTGGCAGGCGATGCAGACTAATTGGTAAAAAGAGGTCATTTTACGACCAATGCATGTCGATTACGTAATCGACAGAAACGTTTCAATGATAGCGTGCTATAGTCGGGGTCTATACAGCAGACCTTTACTTGACTCAAGCTAGCTGGGTCTATGGGTTAAGAGGGATTATAATGACATTGAAGTAAGTTTATGAGCCTATGGTATATACATCATCATACAATTATGCGAGACAAATCTGCTACATTTCGTTTATTAATTTCTTCATCTTTTTTAATTTATAACTGAGTTTACTTGCCCCCCCCCCCCCTCTATCTTAAACAGACATATTCCTCACATATCTATCCCACGGTAATAACTTTTGGTGGATGCTTGTATTTTAATCGGAGTGATACTATAGTGCATTGTAAATAACATAGAGTACTTAATACTATTCAATTGAGAAGATAAAAAAGACAATTCAGTGATACTATTCTTGGGCAAGATTTACCAGTTCATTACTTGATTGTCCTTGTATGCTGACATAAACATTTCATTTTATTTCAAATATTCTTTCTCCATATTGCCTTATGACTGTACGGTACAGTTACTAACAGTAAAGTTGTAACTAAGAGAACATGTGGTTACAAGATAATATGGGTTATGTATAACTGAGCAAGGGAGAACTTTAAAACCCCTAAATTGGGTTCATCAAGGGGAGTGCTTTCAGAGGTTGAGATCTATGGAAATGTATGTAATAGATGGGTAGCTTGCTTAATCTGGAGACAAACTTGGAGAAGGAAGTCTAGAAGATAGATAAACTCTGTGTAGATGTATTTGTTTTAACGAACAGCAGGTACTGTATTTTACGTTATAGGTCCAAATACAAGCGAACTCAGTCTGAATTGAAGGGCACTGAAGTTTTCTTGACTCAATCGCACGAGTTTGTGCTAGGTTGTGTTGGGGTGGGTTGGATGTGGAGGTAGGGACAGATGAGTGGAGCTGGTGTGGTGCAACCTCAGTGGCGAGTTTCTACCATTGGTATCTCCGTAACATGCTGCATGTGTTACAATTCTCAGCTGGGTTTCCATGCACACTATATTAACACTGAAAGTAAGTCACGGGAAGCCGGTCATATGTATTAACTGTATGCAGTTACGAATTTAAGCAATAGAACTATATTGATGAAATGAGTTCAAATCGATATTAACCAATGTGGATGCTTGGCATAGTTATTGTTTTAGTCCGTTGGGTGTAATTGTTGGTCATTAACGGCACTTGACCTTCCTGTAGTTATCGATTAGGCTGCACATAGCCTATATACGATAGCCTATAGAACCAACAATACACGTGGCCTTCCTGTATGTATCGATTAGGCTTCAAATATATGTGATAGCCTATATACAAATATATACGATATGCTATAAGCAAAGTATATATGATGGGATAAAGGCTACATATATACGATAGCCTATAGAACCAACAATACACGTGGCCTTCCTGTAGGTATCGATTAGGCTACAAATATATGTGATAGCCTATATACAAATATATACGATATGCTATAGGCTAAGTTTATGCGATGGGCTATAGGCTACATATATACGATAGCCTATATAGAACCATCAATACATGTAGCCTTTTTGTAGATACCGATTAAGATACAAATATATATGATAGCCTATATGCAAAATATACGATAGGCTGTAGACTTAGTAAATACAATGGCCTACGATGGTTGGTATATGACCAACAGCAGTACTTGAGTAGTACAAAAGCAAAATTGTATTACAGCGTTTAGAGGATGAAAGACCAACTGACGTTTACGAAAGAAAACCAAAACTATACGCAAATATCGACTTATTACAATTCGCTTTCGTAAACTCAGTAGTAGACTTGCTATAGTGAAGCATTGTACATTTGAGATGTTCTCCGTTGATCAAAAACTTGACTTGCGCCCTCCATTATGAAAAAAAGACAGCCGAAACTATCTATCTAATCAGTATTGGTTTACTACTTCTCAGGCTGGTTTACTACTTCTCAGGCTGGCTCACTACTTCTCAGGCTGGTTTACTACTTCTTAGGCTGGTTTACTACTTCTCAGGCTGGCTTCCTACTTCTTAGGCTGGTTTACTACTTCTCAGGCTGGTTTACTACTTCTCAGGCTGGTTTACTACTTCTCAGGCTGGTTTACTACTTCTCAGGCTGGATTACTACTTCTCAGGCTTGCTTACTACTTCTCAGGCTGGTTTATTACTTCTCAGGCTGGTTAACTACTTCTCAGGCTGGTTTACTACTTCTCAGGCTGGTTTACTACTTCTCAGGCTGGTTTACTACTTCTCAGGCTGGATTACTACTTCTCAGGCTTGCTTACTACTTCTCAGGCTGGTTTATTACTTCTCAGGCTGGTTAACTACTTCTCAGACTGGCTTACTTCTTCTTAGGCTGGTTTACTACTTCCCAGGCTGGTTTACTACTTCTAAGGCTAGCTTACTACTTATCAGGCTGGTTTACTACTTATCAGGCTGGTTTACTACTTCTCAGACTGGCTTACTACTTCTCAGGCTGGTTTACTACTTCTCAGGCTGGTCTAAAACGGATAAAATCTATGTTGTTCACAGCTGTTGAGAAACAAAGAGAGAGTAAAACAAAATGAAATGGATATTAATGCATAAAACATTAAATGAGGCGTTGAGTGATTGATATATTTTAAGTGTTGGTAGTGCTATTAAGAAATCTACTAAACTACACCGTATTCAATAGTATGCTCTGTATGCGCGTGTGTAAGCAAGTGTCTGTGTGTGTTTAAATTACAACACAACAATTCAAGCTATTTTCTCTAAATTCAAGGTTCTTTTTTAATCGTTTTGCTTTCATTGTAGCTTGTTCGTTTGGCTTTATTTTATTTCCTTCAGGATACACATGTATATACACATTAATTATTGCATTGCCAAATTGGGGAATTTGTTACGCGTTTTAAGTTTAGCAATATTAGCACTTACTCGAACCCGTAACACTTACAGTTAACCCATGTACAAGGGCATTACATTAATTGAACTCTACTGGAAAGGGGGATTGAAGCTCTCAGCTAACAAATAATAACCGTTTCCATTCGTTGGCTACTACAGTTAGAAGAAATAAGATGTTTAAGATAGAGGGTGGCGCTGTCGAGGAACGGATAATGAATTTAGCCGTAATATTAATACACGAAATTAAACAAATTCGGCTCACTAAGAAAGGAATGACCGAGAAAACAATATGAAAGAACACTTACAATTCCCAAGGTATGGCTCTGAAATTACACTGCAGTTCATCCAGGTTTTTAATATCTGTATCAGTTAGTTTCACGTCAAGAGACTAGCATGAGGAAAAACAAAACAGGGATAGTCAAAATTTAAAACAAGAGATAATAGTAAGAATAAGCAATAAATAGTGAAAGTGTAAAAATTGGAATAATTATAAGAAAAGTTATCGAAAATATATGTTGCTATGCTGAGATTTTGCTCTTGTAATTTCATATTTAATAAAGTTGACAAATGAATTAATAGTTACTGATTTAGAATTATTGATATTTAATGTATATTTTCCATAGGATCACACTTCTTGCAAAGATAAAAATGTAAATAACCCGAGTTTCATGAAAACTACTTGCATAAATTAGTAGTTAAAATTTACAGGGCGACATATATGGCTGGCTTTATTTATCATAGCGAGGTGTGACCACAAAGTGTTGGCGCTAAAGCAGTATTTTACGATGTTGCAGTATGATTTTGAAGTTGAGGGCAGCATCATACTTGACAGGTAACTTCACTATACTTGTCTGAGAAATTCTGTTATTTTTTAGAGAAAACAATGTTTAAAAAATTTCATTGGCTGCGATTTTATTGATATGTGATTCCATGTTGCCAGTAAGACTTGAACTTCATAAACGACCACTTACCTAACAATTGGGGAAGATTTTATGTAAAAACGTTCACTGCTTTATTTGGATACTTTTATTTTTGGCATGTTTAAAATAACATACTGTTCCATTTGTAAGCAATGTTGTAAATCAATGCAACCAATGATTCATCATGGCTTTTTTCTTGTTCCTTTGTTCTCATTTCTTTCGTACTGTGCAGGCATGTCAGTTTATGTTTTTGCTGCTCACTCTAACAAATAATTTTAACTTCAACATTCTTACCAGGAAGTTCTGTTCAATTCTCTCCGCTGACCTGCTCTTTGGAACGCAACTCAGACCTTGGATAAGATTGTACGCAACCAATACCTGGACTGGTGTACATCCCTTAACTTTAGCTATCTCCATGACGACAGGATTCTCTCGCAGGTTGGGGTCGCTGTCTGCAGCCCTTTCAGGAGAAGAAGAAATATGAGTGGAAAAAAATGATATGCTTTAGTTATAGCTAAAAAGGACAGAAGTGAACTTTAAAAGTTACAATAAACAAAAAACACAATTGCAACAAAAAATTAGCTTAGGTTTAACTGGTGACGTCTCTGTCTCTTCTGCACTGATCCAACTTGACAGCAGTGCCAAAGGTCATCCGACGCCAGCTTGATCTGTTCGCTCCATGTGTGAAGGACATCAACTTTTTTTTCAATGAACCCTTCAATGTGCCTTTATATCGGAGCAGTGGTCGACCGACCATACGCAAACCATCAACATTTACAATTCACCTTTCATTCACCATTGAAATCGAAACGCAATTTAATGGATTACAAATGATTGCATATCATTGAAAACCTTTCATAATGATCGACCTGCTCTTACCATGACCGGTCAGGTGATCCAATAGGACTGTATGACGTCACAGATACGTTGTTCGCCTTGCAAAAGTTGATCAACTCCTCTTGATTTAAACATGGATGGTTCTCAATCTTGATTCAAATAGTTAGGAAAGAAACATTATTGTAAGGATCGACATTGTGATCCCGAGAAAAAAAATCTTGCATACAGCAACAGCTTTTTATACCTTGGTGGTTTCCTGTGTTTTTAAATATCATTATAAATTTTGACTGACCACAAAGAAATTAGATTGCAAAAATATTCATCAAAAAGAAAACAGATTTCGTATTGTAAGTTTCCAAAGTCTTTAAAGCTTAAGAATTTTTTGGCTAAAACTTGCACAAATTATATGTAGTCGAGAGTAGAAACTCTTTCTTTTGATGATAATTCTCATAAGTTCAGAGTTATGTCACAGGACTGGTTGTTAATTCCGAACCAAGTTATGTTAAATTTCTACTAAAATTGTAAATACACTGAGCCAAAGATAAGAAAAGAATTCTGGAACATGCTTGCCTTAGAAAAAAAAACTAGTTGTTCAAATTGAGCGAAATACCATGAACCCTTAACTCAATTGAATAGCGGATGGGACGTATTTAAAGTTACAAGCTTCACCGAGACATGCATGGTTTGAGATTATTTCTCACATTATAATGACATAGCATTTTTTCTCCATATTGTTTATTTAGCATCAAATATCAGTTTTCTAATACAATAAAAAAGAGTCCACAGTATATTTCCTTCTTCAGTTCGACTCTTCAGCCAATTTTCCATCTACTTGCAAATGGAATCCGTTGATTAGGTAAACTAATGCGTTAACGATATTATAGTAAGTTGGATTTTGTGTCGCTACCGGTACCTTCTACTTTAAAATAATTTATTTAAAATCATCCCCATAGTCTACAAACGTCTACATGGATCTGCGCCGATTTTTTTTTTTTTAAAGTTATATCTTTAATTCCACTTTGTCCGTGATCGTTCGTTGATCGTTCATTTGCCAAGAGTTGCCCTAAATTATGGAACACCCTTCCACTAGAGCTCCGTGTTATTTCTACAATTAGTTCCTTTAAAAGACATGGGAAAAATGTTCTCTTGAATATTGACAATGAATACTGCTTTAAGTCAAACATCAACTAATATAACTTTTCTTATATCTTTATTTATATTTTGGTTTCAGCTAATCCGTGCACATCTTGCATTGTCCGTTAGATAGTGGTTGTGCATAAACCCTTCATTCATCAATTCATTTTATATTTAAATGAACACCCATGCAAGCAATAACAATGTAGGACGGCGTGAAGAACTGTTTTCTGACAAGCCTCAAAGGTTGCCCATACATATCATAAATTGGTGCCACTCGTTGTTAATGAAAGATGACTTTCCCCATTTTTTTTTTAATTAAGTGTTCCTTTGTTGGTGAAAGGGGACCTTATTTGAGAAAACTGTAACTAGGAATTGCGAAACAAATAGTAATTGAAAAACATTAAACTCCTTAAACGAACATAATGAGGTGATTTTACGGTTTGCATCCTGAAATGAAACTCACATGTTCCACTGGTCTTCGGAATTTGTTCCTCCCTCCACCCCTCTATTTTTAGTTTTCCAACGACCTATGTGTCATTCTGAAACGGAATATTTATTTCTACATGTTCCATTGGCCTATATATATATATATATATATATATATATATATATATATATATATATATATATATATATATATATGTATATGTATATATATATATATATATATATATATATATATATGTACTTCTACGTCATAAGGTCAATCGTTGTGGAAGTTTGTCCATAATGACTTCTGTATCAAATCACTGCGTACCCTATTCTTGTGGAACGTTTCATGTTTGGTAACTTTAAAAGGAACATACCTGGTTGTTAACGCAGGGTATCTTTGTCACTCTCAATACCTCTCCCAGTTGTTCTTTGCTAAAGTTTGATACTCCTATGGACTTAGCGAGACCCTTAGCAACCAATCCTTCCATTTCCTGTCGAAAAGTAAAGATATTGAAATGACTGAATGATATTGGGATTACCTTTTCACCTTTTCTGTACATTCCCATGGTATAATTATGTTCAAAGGAGTTTCATATATGTTGTACTTTTTATAGCACTACAAAGTATTGCTGACGAACGTCCCAGGGGGACCGAAAATTCCAATATATTTTCTAAGACAGTAACTCCTTATTTATTTAGTTACATATCAACACACACTGACATTCAAATGTTTCTCTTTGTATTGGCTTATATTCTATCTGATGTCAAATGCCCTGTAACCTTACATGATAATCAGAAAAATAGCTGGTAATTTGATGGTCACATGACTGATCACGTGATTCGCTCTTACCTTCCACGTGTCCAAGTAATGGATCGTTTCATCGATTGCGAGTCCAGGACTTCCATCCTCTGGTTCCGGGAACATAATATCGTCACCTTTATGCTGAATGTAGAATTGACTGTTTAGAGTACACTGTGTTATTGCATGTGTGATTCTTAAGGATAGTCATTAAAACTAACAGACCAACATCTTAATTCATATTCGTTTATTCTGATAACTGTTAAATTAACTAAGGAATAAAGACGACCAATAATCACAAAACTGATCATGTGAAGAATATACAATTGTAAAACACAACATTGGGTTTATCCAAGCTACAGTTTAGCGCAACATGTTACTCAAAGGTTATAGCAGCTGCGTGATGGCAGATATTACTCATACCGTATAGTATTAATTACCTGGAACGCCATTGCAGAGTGCATCAAGTATAGATCCACGTAGTCTAACTTCAGAGCTTTCAGGCTGAGGTTCAGGGCGTATTCGACTCTGTCAGGACGGTGGAAAATTGCCCAAAGCTGTAAAGCAAAATTCAAATTTCCATATTGATATCCAGCAATCATAAAACTTATTCATTTTAATTTGTAAGAGTCATTGTATACGTGACCTATACCCATTGCAGAGTTTCGAAGAATATTCATAAGATGGGAAAACAATTTGTCAGTTGTTTGGAGTACTAACCTTGAAAAGAGCAAATTACAGATTCTTTTTGGAAAAGAGCAAAACTCTTTTTTTTTTTAAGAAAATATTAACAAAAAAGGGAAAAGACATGTCTTTACTCTTTTCCATAGTCTTAAATTTCCCAGTCAGAAATCCGTTATTCATTTGCTTATGTTCTTTTTAGCAGCAATGCTAACGGCTGACCGCTCAGTTGAAAGAGCACATGGTTGGTAATCTTAGGTCATTTATTCGAGTCAAAACTTTGTTTGCTCTTTCCATTGTTATTCATTATTGTTTTAATTAATTAAAAAATCTAACCACTGCCATGAAGAAGTCACAGTTCAGATGAGATCACTTCCATCTGGGCATTGGACAGTTGGACAGTTGGACAGATGGACAGTTGGACAATTGGACAGTTGGACAGTTGACCTGTTCAGGCCAATGATATCTTGACATCTTTTAAAATCAAATACTCAAAATAAAACAGTTGTGTAATATACCTTAGTGGTAATGAACAATTCCTCCCTCTTGACAGTTCCCTCTTTGAAAAGTTCGGCCAAAGCTTCTCCAATTTCGTTTTCATTTCGATAGAAGTAAGCACAGTCGATATGTCGGTAACCGCACTTGACAGCGGCCTTGATTGCGTTCTGTACTTCACCTGGTTCAGACTTAAATTAAGATGATAATATTGTGAATTGTAACAGGATAATGGTAATCCATGGTAGCGTCGGCTAGTGGGCATTGAATAGATAAATTGTCAGTAAATTGGTTCTTCGAGATAATATGGAATATATATGATGGGAAAAAAATGAAAAAAAATATGGAAATTCATTGGGCATATATTGCGCCAAAACCCCAACAACGCCGCAACATCAGCATGACTTGGGCACCAGAGGGCAGGAGAAAGAGAGGGCGACCAAAAACAACATGGCGCAGGAAAGTAGACAAAGAGAGAGAGAGGGCTGGTTGGCGATCCTGGAATGAGGCCAGAAACGCAGCTGCCGACCGAGATGAATGGAGACGCTCTGTTGAGGCCTTATTTGCCTCTAGGCAAGAAGAAGACAGATGAGATGATATATTATGAAGAATTTATGAAGAAATTTGAATCATGTTTACAATTATAAAACCGACAAAAAAAAAAGATTATTATGAAAACCTTCGATTTAAGCAAGTCAGATACGGCCAAAATCGCCGTGGCTAGAAAATTTGCCCTGGAATCCCGATGTAGACTGATATTATGGGGACTGCTTAAAACTCCTTAAAAGTCTCGGTGCTATTAAGCTAGATATTTATCATGTGTACTGTGACAGGATGTCTTAATGATCATGGCATTATCTCCACATTGTCAATAATGAGCATAAAAACCCTCGAAAGAGTAATCTAAAAGTAGATGTATTCTATATATAATGAAGAGTTAAATGGTTCAATGGTTTAATTCCGCCAAAGTTGTTAGTTGTCATGACTACAAGATGATACATTGTAAGTAGAACCCGTCATTTTAACTAGAACTCGATAAATCAGTAAATGTATTAATCAAACAAATACATCCAATCTTTACCGTTTTTCGTTCCGGTCACGATGAAGCGGTTTTCTATCAGATGTTGTTATTATACTATAATATTAACCAGGACTTACCTGCCATGTGCCGAGACCAATAGCAGGCATTTTATTCCCATCAGAGAAGGTGATGAAAGTGTTCTTACTGTTTCCGGTCATTTTAAACTAGAACACGACAAATCAATAAATGTATTAATCAAACAACCAAGATGAAACGAAACGCCGTCAATGAAATTAATTCGACGCTAAGTTTCACTGACACACACTAAATCAAACGTGCTATTTGCTTTGCATATGTTTATCTCAGGCTATACGTAGGACCAGTTAACAATGACGTGCCAGTAACAATGAAGTGCCAATAACAATGAAGGGCTAATTGCTGCTAACGGGTATACTATTTTTTATCTTGCATAGAAAGAGGTCAAACCATCCAAGCGTGCTTTGTGAGCAAAAGTAAAATTAACCACACAAAATCAATAGTACTGTATCAATATACAAGATTATATTACTTTTATCAATACGCAAATGAAATGCAATTAAGGTGTTCAGTTGCATGCGTAACTAGTTATTATGGTTAAGCAATCACGTATTTCTTGGTTATGCAAGACCTTCCGTTTTGATCTTATAAAAACATAGAGTCATTTCGTTCATAGAGCTCTTTTTACTGTATAGGTCTTCAGTTTTGTACACCTCTGTTTCCTTCAATGGCCCGGACCACGCTTGCCTCTTACGCTATACTCCACATCAGTTCGAAAATAAAGCAGTCCATATAAGTATTTGAAAGATTTATGTTGAGAGGGGAGGAGTTTAAACCGTATACGGAGGTTGCTGCAACGTAAAATAACGTTGCTTTTAGCATCAATATAAGCTTAACGTGTATGTAGTTACCTAGTGTTAACATAGAGCTGATATTGTGTGCATAGGGTTACCTGCTGCACAGTCCTACTGGTATAACTAAAACATCTAGCTCAAGTAGGTTGTATTAGGTTGAAGATCGTACTATAAATAACAACTCTGAATTGCTTCGTCAGAATGTTTGCAAAATATATTCAAAGTCGTCGGGAAAATTTAACTCAACTCACCTGCGTTGTGATTTAGTTGAACGTATCCGTTACGATCAAGGCACTCAATAAGTCGAACCAGAGCTATATGGCGCTAACATACGTTATAAGCCTACTACGTTTAACTATAATTTGGACTGTGTCCTTACTGTAAATATTTACTCAAGCTTGACCTCATTTGTGGACTACTCAAGCTACATATCATTAAACTAAAGGAAACCGTCTGCGTGCTTAGGAAGTTGTTATTGTCAATCTGGTGGTTGAATCTGGTCGAAGTATTGAGCAGAGAGTATAGTAATTGGTATAATCTCTCAATTGATATTTGCAATCAGATTGACAGATTGACAATTGTATAAATTGATAAATGAACTAATATAAATGTAGCATTACCGTGAGCTATTTATGTTGATGTATAACACCAAATCTGCGATCGAGAATGTTAATTTACCAAGTATATTTACAGTCTTCACCGTTATCAATTTTTCTTTCTAAATTTGTGTCAATGTATCAGGAAAAGCTATACCTCATGTGTACGACTCATACTAAAAACCAAAATTTTGATCCACATGAAATAAATAATTCAGGAAATATTCGATTTTAAAAATCAACTATTTTAAAATTTTACGACACGATCTTAATTTTTGCAACACAGGTGTTCTTTAAAAATAAAACAGGGCACATTTGAATTTCAGGGGGAGGGGAAGGGGAGGGCAGGGGAGGGAGAGGGGAGGGAGAGGAAGGGAGGGGAGGGAGAGGAAGGGAGGGGAGGGGAAGGGAGGGGAGGGAGAGGGGAGGGGGAGGTGGAGGGGGAAGGTTTGGGATGAAGAAAGCAAAGTTGACCATTGAGACAGCATTTTGCGTTGGGATGTATCTTTGTATTACTCTGTCTGAGCCAGCTAAGTACTCACAAAATACTTTCACATATTAAGTAACAATCATTCATATTTATAGATATAAACGACTAGTTTTTAAAACCATATTAATACGATATAACGACTTGTTCACTGCTTTATTACTTTGATTAAAGAATACTGACGTGATTTATTACTTTGCCACGTACTCTGTTAAACCTTCAACTTCTCTGCATGGTAAAGGTTGGCAAAGTCCATGGCAAGTTAATTCCAGCTTTCACACAATCATATTGATACCGAAAAGATCTTATACAGTTCAGTAAACAATTATTTAATCTTAATTCTTGTGGTATATCTAACACCACCCTCATTAAATCAACAAACTGAACTTTAGTCTTTACCTCAAGGGTAATAAAAATAAGCTGTGTCACTGAACTGAAGCGGCGATTAAAAGTTGAACTTGCAATGAAAAGTATCGCATACTGCTGCAGATCATTATAACAGACTCGGTAAGAAAGCTGTTAGTACCAGTGTCGGAACGTCCATACAGTCAGGGGGTGGATGCCCCCCCCCCCCTAACGGACTCAAATTGACTGCGGGCGCCCTTTTCAGCTTTTTACTACTTTTACTTATTCGCGATTTTTGACTTTTTCATGACGCTCTCAAATACCTATTGACATTTGTCATATTCTGTTGGTGTAATTTTCTGACAAAATGGCGATGACACCTATTTATTCTTCGTTTATCTGCAAATTAGCAAGGCCCGGAAAGGGAGTATCTTTATCAACAATTGTCTATACGCTCCGCGCTAACCTGTGGTGGCGCTCCGCTTAGATAGTGTCGAAAGCGCCCCTACAGACCATTCTTGCCCCCCTGACCAATACCCCTAGCTCCGCCACTGGTTAGTACATTGATTGATTGGTTACATCAGCAAATTTTAATAAGAGGAAAAGGAAAATAACCTGTTTGAAAATTACAGACTTGATGTAATTATATGTTATATTATCCCATATCAGGACGAAACATATCTTAGTAATAAATCGAAACCTTTTATTTGATAAAAACGTTAAGCGATGCTCCTAGTTTAAGCAATTAGTATCATAGATAAGTGCGGTTACGTAATAAGTGTCATGGATAGCTTGGTAACATGCATGACCCCCTGAAAATGACCACCATCAGCTGAGCACAGAAATGAAAGTTGAAATGATAATAAAACGTCACTTCACAGAAACCGTTACACCAAACTGATGTGGTTAGTGCCTGAACTTAAATACAATATTTACAATATGAGCAGGTTGATGCCCTTCCTATAATTTAAAGAAAGATGGATCGACCAATAACCTGTACAACCATATTCGTGACTATAATTATCGTTATGTTCATTCTTCTTCTGATGATAAATGTTGTAATGGTTACCGTTGTTTTAGGGCTCTGAAATGTGTTTACCTGTAAGTGTACCTGCAAACTGCAACCTACAAGTGTAACCTGCAATCAATCGAAGGAGGTTATAGTGGTTCGTTGTATGTGCCTATATAGCTTTATATTTATAGTCAGGGGCGTATCCAGGATTTTCCAATAGGGGGGCGCCAGGCATGAATGATCGCCGTCCTGGTGATGGGTCTAAGGGGAGGGGTGTACAATTTTTGCTTTCGAAGAAGGGATGAAATGCAAAATGGTGTCATATGCATGGGCGGCGATCCGTACTTCCGAGTGGGGGGGGGGGGATATGACCTTGTTGACTATCTAAGCGTAGCGCCACCATGAGTTGGCGCGAAGCGTACAAGAAAATTTTGGGATTAACAAACCCTCTAGATGGCCGGAAACGGCACTTCCCGAGGTTTCCAAGCGGCATATACCCAACTTTTAAATAGGGATGTCATGTCCGAAATATCTCATAATCAGGATCCAAAATACTTTTTTTTTTAATTTCGGGTGTTATTTTGGGAAAATTGCCCCTGTCAATCTTGTTTCAGGCGCAACGTTAGAATGTTCGAGAGCTCTTTTATATTATTCGATGAAGAAAATGGCCTCATGCAGGCTATTATAGGCCTATACACATGCAATACACAATTACACATAGTTACATTCCTAGGTACCGATTGCTAGGGCATCCAGGTGAAACGTGTATTAAGCATTACCCTGATGGTTACATGAGATTCTCAGATGTTCGAGGGAACATGTACGTGTGTAGGCCTACTATAGGGCCTATATGAATACTATGAGGGTGCATATATGTACTATATCAATACCGTGGGCGCAATAATACATTTTGTTGTTATAGGGCCAATGAAGCCTACAGTCAACTATTTTTGCTTTATAAAGACGCTTTATTTGAAAAGATCGCACTGCGTTTATGGTAGGCGAGAAATGAAGCTAAAAAAGAGCCGTACATTAACGAAGATGCATAAATGTAGGCATGAAAATATTCTTATCCCTGGCATTTGGTGGGGGGGGGGGGATATGGTGCATTACATCCCCTCCACCCATTTTCATGGGGGGATATATCCCCCCTCCACCCAGGATCGCCGCCCATGGCCATATGTGATCCATTTTTCGACCTTAATAATGAGCAACATTTCCAGTAAATATGGACACAAAATGCACAATTCAGTATGGCTTGCATGTCACTTAGTGTTTATAGTGATAATACAAACACAATTACCATCTATGTTTCTAAAACTATTAAGCCGCCGAACTTCGCCAGAACCTTTTTATGGCAAACAAAAAATAAAGCATACGGGAGGGGGGGGGGGGGGTTGAGCGATCACCGACATCTCACATAAAGGTCGTCATCAATTTTTTTTTTCTTTTTGCTAAACTTTTTTTTTATTGGTGACGGCCAATAGGGGGGCGCGCGCCTGTTGCGCCCCCCCCCTGGATACGCCCCTGATAGTCTTGTTCTAAAGTGACCAATCACCGAGCTGCAAAGTAATAAATAATCAAGCGTATACTTGCATATCTATTGCGATTAAGTTCTTCACAGTTGCATGTTAGCATTATTTATCTGAAATGTCGTGAAACTTACGTAACCTTATGCGACAATTCTTGTCATCGTTGGACATTTAAAATCACCACAGAGCAAGTACTGCTTTAAGTAAATGTTTTATTTATCACATAAACTATATCATTTTTGGATAAGTATGAGATTCGGGGTGAAAAGGATCGACATATCATTTTGAATCCATTAAAATTTCCATGAGATAAACTGTGTCCTCCATTACCGGTGTAAAAGGCTCTCATGTTGCACACCAACATCACATTTATGCTAGGGCTTCATGATCGATTATGCTAGCATGTCTATGACGACGCAGGACTTTCTTTGTGTGAGGTCGTAAATGGATAGTGGATATGGTTTTCCCAGCTGTGAAGGGAAAATAAATCAATTTATGGATGTTATAGTTAGTTATGTGTATTCTTATTAAAATATATCAAGGATCCCTGAAGACGGGATTATACATAAAATACGGTAGATTGATAGGTCAATGTGATCCAACTCTTTATTTGTTTTTCTCTTCAGCAGTAAAGATTATTTCAAAAGTTTTCAACCGTTTTGAATATTTTTAGCTTTGAGTTATGTTACGTCAACGTGGAGTAAAATAATTGGATAGCTCGGTTTTTTTGTCTAGTTACTCATTATTATATGTTATTGTATGTATGTTATTTTTAATTGAACATCAACTGATTCATCAGCTTCTTTTTCTTCCATTCCAGTTATAATACTTTGCCAGCTTTATGTAATAGCTTTTGTTACTGTACATTAATACTCACAGTTTGAATGGATAGGCTTTGAAGTTACACGCTAGTGTATCCATCCGTCGAATATCATCGTCCGTCAGGGACACTTTGAGCGCCTGTACCAAACAACATTTTAAAGAATGTTTGTTTAATGAGATGAGATAAAAAAGCAATATTAAAGCCTACTTTCTATATAGTACGTAAAAGTGAACCCACAGGCTGTCCTTTTTGACCACGGCCCAACAATTTGAAAAAAGTCCGTTATGGGATCACTGTTAAATTGTATAGTATATTATGTATCGTCTGTAAAGCGCGCACACGCATCGTGCGTAGTACGCTGTACAACACTATATTTACATTACATTAGATTACAATAATACAATCTGGGGGACTTGATGTTGCCAAATATACGCCTTACGTTATTGTACCTTGTAGTTTTCCTCCATTCTGATCGGATTACTACTCTTAGGGATGCAGGCCATTCCTTGGTTAAGATTATACGCAATAAGCAGTTGAGAGGCAGAGCATCCTCTCGCCTTGGCTATCTCCTTAATTAGAGAGTTCACTTGGAATGTTTCCGCATCGTTCGCTACAGAGCTGACATGCAAGGAAGAAACAGAAGAAATGTGTCTATTGTTAACTAAAGCAGTTCTCAATTGGTTCAAGAATAACAGTTTCAAAAGAAAAACTATCATACAAAATATTCATAATTCCGATGTTCTGTTATCCTGAGATTTCGTCAAAATGAACTTGTTCGTGCATGATTGGAGCAACTACGGATGGTGCATGTTTCAGTCTTAATAAACAGTCGTAAGAGATAAGAACTCCGGTGCTAAAATTCATAGTTTAGATAGATTATTACGCCATTCATATGTCAATTACTATTATAGGTAAAACTAATTCTGCAGCTAAACATTGCTGTAATGTAACCAGCAGAAACCACATGATCTACTAACTTTAGCAATTTATGAGCATAAATAAATGAAGTTTAATCAGACTGTGATTTAATCATACATTTGTATATCGTTCACTCCTAGCTTTCGGGTAGGTCTGTCTGGAGCTCCGAGTGGTGAATATGAAGTCACCATTACATCATTTGACTTGCAAAGATCGATTAACTCCTTTTGGCCCAGGAATGGATGATTTTCAATCTGGATCCCAAAGAAAGAAATATTTAAAGTATTATATATATATATATATATATATATATATATATATATATATATATATATATATATATATATATATATATATATATATATATATATATATATATATATATATATATATTTATAAATATATATATATATATATATATATATATATATATATATATATATATATATAAATATATATATATATATATATATATATATAATATTTTAAATTATTTTAATATTGTAAGTTTGGGGAAGATAAAGTGTAATTATGTTCATCAGCATAGTAGTCGTGGTCACCATTTGCCATCTTCTTCATCATCGTCATTATATTTATGGTCTTCTCCATCATCATAAACAACAACATCATTCGTCACTTATATGTTTAAACATCAAATATGGTAACGGTAATGGAGGCATATTTTTAACGTCTAACAGAAACATACCTGATTCATAACACAAGGTATTTTGTTGATCTTCAGTATCTCACTGAGCTGTTGACCGTTAAAGTTTGACACGCCAATCGATTTTGTGAGACCTTTTGTAACAAGAGGTTCCATTGCCTGCCAATGAAGAATACACAATTTCCGTTTTTTTACTGTCCAACTCAGCTTTAGACTTACGGAAACATAAAGAAGAAAATATTCACTGTTTAATGAATTTACCTATTCTTGGGGCCTCGAGGCCTGACATGAAGGCAACAAACGAAGTCACGACAGACATTGGTTTTGATTTTGAAGGTGGATAGTATGTGTTTTGTGTGCAGGGAAGGGCAGGGAAACTAATAAAAAACTTATCTAATAAAATCATTTATATCAAGATTTTTTAGCAAAAACCTTTAGTTTTTCTTTCACTTACCTTCTAAGTAAAGGTACCTGGATCTTTGCCTTGGCTATAATGCTAAACATACATATAAATAGTACTGTATATAACATCATTCAAATAGTCTTAAACAAACCAAGCTGGTAGTTAGATTGAATTGTAGACAAGATTATAATGATGCAACGATAGAAACTAACTTCATGGGCCGCTTAATTTTATACCCGTTATAATAGTGATGCTTCATTATTATTTCAAGAAATGTTTCACTGAGCCAGACTTACTTTCCAAGTCTCTACAAAGTGGATGTCATCGTGAGCCAACGTACCATCTTCTCTTGTTGGCCAAAAAGCATCGTCCCCTCTGTACTATTCAATAGTAAATCACACAAAGGTCAAATTAAAAATGCAGATTATATTCGAACTGAACACTACTCAGTTTCAAGATCATCGGAGTCATTCAGCGACAACGTATTCTTCTTCCCGAGAAGTGAGATATGGACAAAGTGTTTCATTTACTCACTGATAGGCGCACAATAGGTTGAAATATAATTAACTGATTAGATACATCTCAACCCTCCACGTTGTGTACTGGCAAATAAATTGCTACTCACCTCACTCATTCAGGCAGTAAACTGAAATTGGTGTCTTGTGACCTAGTGGGAACCCTATGGGGTGACGATAACACCGGAAGAACTAAACATGTGCCAAAAACTCTTTCTAAACCGTAAAACCAATTTACTTCAGACTGACTTCCATACAAGGCTATGGGATGTAGTAAATGGTCAAAGTTCAAGGGTCAAATAAAAATAAATAGAACATTACACGTATACAATATACTAAAAAATGATAATATGAACGAAACCATCAAAACCAAGCAGTGTGCTATACTCTACCTGTCTAAAGTGAAATAATAATGTAAATCGCCATTGGTCACATGATGAAAAATTTCAAAGGTCAAACTGTACCAATTTTGGTGAAAAAAAGCATTTCGGTAATACCAACTGGGGATGGACTTCTAACGCCAAGAGGTTATATGCCTGGGCAGCTGTTGTGTTGCCTGTGTGCCTTATGACATCATAAGATCACAACTCTGAGGTCAAAGGTCAAATTTAAAAACAAGGAGACTAATTGACGAAATCGCCGAAACTATCCAAACAACGTAAAATATCAAATGTTGTGCAAATGATCCAAGGAGGTTATATGTCAAACATCGCCAAACTTTGCACATCCCAGACTACTCCTTAACCGTAACGCTGATGGACTTCACGTTTGGTGGGTCTGCTTTGTTTTATGTGACGCAATGCCTCAGTGATAGATGATGTAAAAGGACCAAGGGTCAGGATGCCAATTTTGCTTTACTAACAACATTTTAAAATTGTCACTTTTCAAAGGAGACTACTTCGTAATATTCTCAACATTAGATGGACCAACAACAATTGGTTATCAAACGGTGAGCTCTACAATGAAACCAACCAAACACCTTGGTGATCCATAGTCGCACATAGAAGATTGAGATTTTTCGGTCATGTAGCAAGACTCCAGGAGGACGCATCAGTAAAGGTTGCTTTAAGAGAAGCATTGATACATACTGCTAAACCAGTAGGAAGGCTCGTGACAACCTTGCTTGGAAAAATAAAGTCGCAATTTAGGGACGTTAACATTAACGGTTTCGAGGAAGCAATAAATCTTGCGCAAGATCGTGATACGTGTCGGAGATTTATCACGGAGCATAATAATAATAATAATAATAAGACTTATAATGCGCACACACCACTCAAAGAATGTTCATGGCGCAAATGACAATGAGAAATGATACAAATAATACAGAATAATACAAAACAATGACAGAAGAAAAACTTAATGGTATAAGATCATATAAAAGCTTTTGTCATTAAGTGGGATTTTATGCTCTTCTTAAAGTTAGAGAGAGTAGATGTTTTTCTGATTTTTAAGGGAAGTTGGTTCCATAAGCGAGGGGTAGAAACAATAAATGACCTATCCCCCCAAGAATGTTTGGACTTAATTTCAGATAATAAAAATTGAGAGCTGGATCTTAGATTACGAGAGGGGACATAAATATGTAATAAGTCAGAAATATACATTGGACCATGTCCTTTAAGTGATTTATAAACAAAAGCATGTCGGATAGACGAGACTCAACTTACTACTATACTACTATTAATAACATTTTGGTCATTAAGGGAACACCAAAATGACCACCAACCTATGTAGGATAACAGTTTTCGCCAGTGTACAGTGTAATAATTAATGTAAGTCAGCAAAGGTCACATGGTCAATGGATCGTACACGAATCAAACTTGTGCACATTTGTGCATGTACCAAAAAGACAGATGAACAAAATTTGTTAAACTTAATAAGTTACCCCGGTTGCTGAAGTTGTTTGTTGAACAATATTGCTGCAAATTTAAATTCAAAGAAAAGAAAACTGCTCTTTGGCTCGTGTGCACATGCCTAACAAGAAAATTCTGAGAGCTTCATATAGGTAGTATTAACTGTTTGAATGAACTGTGTAAAATATGAATATGTGTAAAATGCATTTACTTAGAATGCCAAAGAACATGAGGCCAGTAAACTCCACGTCTGATGTAATTCAATCTTGATGAGCCAACCGGTGATACCCAAATTTTGAGATTGTAATTTACAACTACATGGATATTCCTACTTGGCTAAATTCGTGCTAAAAAGTTTCGTCTTTCGAGATACAGCCGTTAGTTCATGTGGCTAATTGGGAACTTTAATGAAAATAACATCTCTGTACAAAATAGTACACTGACGTTGGTTGAAGATGTTTGGTTTGTGGAAGTAATATTCTCTTTTCTTAAAAGGAAAAAGAGACAACATTCAATATTTTTGTTTGTCAATTGCTGTAACTACAACATTGTTTAGTGGATTTAGTGTTTGGTGGATTCGTGAACAACTTCTCATCCAATCAGACAAAATTAAAAAGTAGAAATATATATATTTTCTATATGTTGGATTGTTTCCATGACATGTGTACTTCGTTATTATTGACTCACCTCTAATGCCATCGGTGAATGCATCAAATACAAATCAACATATTCCAACTGAAGGGCCTCCAAGCTTAACTTTAAGGCATGTTCTACATTTTCTGGCCGATGAAATGTTCCTCGAAGCTGTCATCAATACAAGAAGAATACCATATGAATAAGACAGATTCAAACTGTAAATCAGTCACTGCTAATTTCGTTCGTTGATATTCCAGATGCATGAGCGGTTTATTACCAAAGGTCCAAATTGTTATGCTGCAGCGAAATACACCTGTTCGTGGACACCTTTGCGGTGTCCTTAATTTCAAGAATTGCTGGTAGCCAACAAATATGTTATTAGTCTAAGCTCTCCGTTAAAAGGTTTGGTACTGTAACACGTCAGTGTTTACAGTTACACATTACATTCACACTGATATATCTGATAACACGCAACATGTACGGAAGGTATCAACGTTGCTATTTGGAAGCTATCAATGCAAAATAGTATGCAATCTAAAAGTGTTTCCACACATATGAGCAAAGAATTACAGGCGTCCATTGAATGTGTTACTGCTGTGTATCTTGGCATTCATGCACATGTGGCCACTGTATCCTATAGGTTAAAACACAAGTGGTTATTCCTTGTAAATGGTTGACTTTCATGAAATTCTTTACCTTATACCATTTCGTCATGGTCATGAAGAGGTTCATATGCTTATTTAACTTGATCTTCAGCTTCGAGTGACTGTCAAACCTGACAGTTTGTTTAGGAAATGAATAATACCTTATTCATAGTCTTAGGACCAAGACGTAATTTCAAGAGCATGTTTCTGCTCCCGTCGGCTCTATAAGCTAGGGATGTATTCCAAGGCATTGCTGGATCACGTATTTGGATATTCTTAGCAATCAAATGAGTGTCAACCAATTAATAATTGTTATTTTAGTTATCCAGTAACACTTGAATTGGGTGTTGTCCCAAATGAATCCATGAAATTTGTTAGAAACGCTACAATAATTAACATACAACCAGGCATATCCATTCTTCTGAGAAAGGTTTCCAGACCCCACCGGGTGTCTCCCCAATATCCTCACTACCCACGCCACTGTTTTTGTTTGGCTCCACTCGATCTGAACTCAATGTATATAGTGCGAAACTTTCAACGTAGCCTACTAAGTTTTTGTTCTCTTCAAAGTTACGCAGGTAACTATCAATGGATCACTCTATAGCAGAACCGTTTGTTTCTTCTCAATGTAGATGTTGCTGTAGGGCTGCGTGCAGGTCTATATACGCTAATTGATGATTCTTTGTTTGAACTGTAGTGCAATTTCCCGCTGCATGAAATGTGACCTAATGCAAATTTAATTCACATTGACTTTTGTTTGGAAAGTATATCTCAAACGCGGTTAAGTTCACATTGAACGTTTACAATCAAGATCTTGTTATGTAAAAATAAGGAGGGAAAATACTCATTAATCTTGATTTAACAAAATATGACATTTCCTTGAAATGAAGTATACTACTAAAATGTAACTATAATAATGATCCTACCTTTGTCGTCACGAAGATGTCCGTTCTCTTTATTACACCAGTATCAATTAGTTCCTTTATAGCCCCACCAATTTCCGTTTCGTTGCGATATGCGCGTGCAGTATCAATATGTCGGTATCCAATGCCCACTGCTGTTTTAATCACTTCTTTTACATCGTCAGATGTCGACTTTAAGAAATGAAGACATAGAGACAACAAATATTTAAAAAAAAAAAATAACATGCATTAGGTGATGCAAATGTGACGTTTGATAACGTACTTGAAAGATTCACTATGTGTTGTGTTACGCGTGCTACATTAAAATTACGTTGATCCCGTATTCACAGAGGAACGGTACCCGGTCAACCGGTCCGCCCAGAAAAAAATTAAATAAGACAAATTTTAGACAGGTAATTATGCACGTCATGTTTTGTCGACTGGCTTTCGCTTTGTGTGTCTGTCTTCTACCCTTAACAAATGTCTTGCGCAGAGAGACCATTACTTTTCTTGTTACTTTTTTTTATAACACAAAGGTTATTAGAAAGCTGAAATATTATGACAATAATTTCTAACTTACCTGAAACGTTCCTAGACCGAGTAATGGTATTTGTTTTCCGTTACAGAGAGTCGCATATATATTATTCGATACAGACGTCATTTTTCGATCCAGTAACTGGCTGCGGACCCTTTAAGTAATGAAATGAGGTTATGCATAAGTTATCTTTCCTCTTTCGCTGACATCATTGAAAAGCGTAATATGGTAAAATCCAAACGCAGTTAACAAGGGACAAAGAAAACGGATACAAGCGATCCGTGTATAATTCTCCCAGAGACGATAATAGAGTGCCAGAACCACACCAACTATAAATCACGGATTGAAAAAAAGTATGGTTTTACAGCTGATATTCCTCTTGCAAGAATTATGATGTAAAACGGAGTACTCACTCTCATAAACTGACTGTTTGATAATCATTCCGGTATTTGGTATGTTTTATATCATTTTTAACAGGCAAATCAAGCAAAGTCATAACAAAGAAGAACAGTGAAGCTCATAGGCTATACAGCAAATACAAACAATCAATGAATGACACTCATAGAACGCCAACTGAAAATCACACTAGTGATATAGGGACAAGAAGCCCACATGGCTGAAGGTATGCCTATTGAAACGGGTGCACTCTTTTCATACGAGCATGGGCGTCAACAGGTGGGGGACGGGGGGGACATGTACCCCCCCCCCCTCTTTCAAAAGTGAAGGGGATATCATATCATTTGTCCCACCCACTTTTCAGAGTAGTTATTAAATAAAAATCACATGCATATGCGCGATTTTCTATTTAAGGTCAAGAAATCTGGACTCCCTGGGCCCCTGCTATCTATCACTTGCACCGTCATTTATCTCCCATTCTCCCAATATCCTAAATCTGCCCATTTAATTCGTTCGGGGGGGGGGGGGGGGGAGACCATTCGAAAGTGTATTGAATCTTGCACACATGTTGTTTGTATGGGTTCCAAGGGATTAGGTAAGCCATACAGGTAGATGGTGATGAGTTACTATGTTCATATCACTACCTCCAGTCCCTTGGACTGGACGGACGAATAGGGGTGTAGGGGTTAAGTAATTAAGGCTACATGTATTCGCCGGATATGGTAGATCTTTATTGTTGAGTGCCGGCTAGGCGCTACACACGCTCTGCGCGCGGTGCCTTTTTCTGATTATTATTATTAAAGTACCTGGGCACATAACAACTGACGTCTCGCACCTACATGCATGTATTATATATACCACTCCACTCATCCCGGAGGTGACGGCGCCACTTTTTCAATATTTCGTTTGAGATGGACGCTGTGTAATTCGTCTCCCTTGGTGTCAGAACGGCATCTTTCTACCAGTACTTTCTGTCGGATTTTAGTTTTGTGAGACAAAATTTCTCCTCACAGATCTGGTTCTGATGTAACTAAAAACGACTCAGGAAGGCCGTCTCCTGCGATCTAGGGGGTCTTATGTACCCAAAATTTTCTGGTACGCTACGCGCCAACCAATGGTGGCGCTCCGCTTAGATAGTATACAGAGCCTTATATACAGAGAGTTGCGACAACTGAAATTTGGGCGCCATTTTGGGGCCAAATGGGCAACATACAGTATGTGTGGGAATGGGCGTTCAGGTGGATAGGGGAATTTTTCGATGGCATTGTAGAAGTGTGAGCGGGATTCTGGGTTTTATTTTTGGCCTGCTCATGTTGTGGTGCTTTTATGCGCCGAGGCTGTGTAAGTAGGGCGTCGAGTGTCGAACGGGAGGGAGGGGGGGGGGAGGGATTGGCTGCGCTCAAGTTCAAGGGGATGAGGTTGGCACATTTGGAAGTCAAAATTCAACAGTTGATATTCTGGTACGGTAAAATTGTATTATGACTGGTTATATATCATATTGTAACACATATTGCACAGTTGCGGAATAATGTACATTCTTCCATTGTTGCCATGGTAACCAAACAAAGCCTGTGATTGGTCAAAATTGAAATTAACTGTAACTTGAGCTAGCAATGGCTGATGAAGTTGATATTTGGACATGTGACTGGTACTGACATGGTGCACAGAATCATGAAGCTAGGTCTTTGAAAATTGATTGCTATGGTAACTAAATGGACCAATCACATTTTGTCTGTGTTCCAGTCCCACAAAATTTAGAGCGCAGGGTTAAAGGTGACATGTGGGGCAGGGGAGGGGGATTGTTTCGGGGTATCACAATTGGTCTCGTCGGTCGGATATAAACAGCCACGTCGGAAAAAAAAATGAATTAATCCCTCCCACTAATCTGGAACTCACATCGCAAACATATGGTATATGTGAGTAGGATATTTCAGCGTTATGAGAACTAAGCTGCTGCTGGAATTTGAAAAGATCTACTTCAGAATATTTTTGTATGAGAGTCAGGCTTTTATCTACGAATTTTATGTCTAATAACTTGAAAAAGCTGCATCTATATATACTATAGGATCCAAAAAGTCAGAAATTCTTCAAAATACCAATTGTGCCTCTATTACTAGGCATGGGCTTCTATTATTAATGGATAAGGTAATCGTGACCAGACAACACCCCCCGGACAACCCTCCCCCCAACAGAAGCATAAATATGTTGTCAAAAGTCGAAAATTAGAGTCGTTTTTTGGGGGGGGGGGATTGCCGGGGGGAGTTGCCCGCCAACCACGGTAAAATGCTAGGCCTAGGCTCAGTCAAATTGAATTTCCTGGGTTATGTCCTCTTTTGCTTGGAACTGCCCGGTTGTAAGAATATGAATTAGGATCTGTATACCGTACCTTTGTATGACATGGACAAACATGATTCCTGAGCCTAATTAGGCCTATGGTTTTCAGTTGACTCTGTCAGTTTCACCTGCTATCCTCTAACAGGACACAATGTTCTAGGAAATATTTTTACCTAGCCTACAGTGATATTTTAGTAACCTAATTTTTCAATATTATTTCATAGAAGATAGTGGAGTTCTGGACCAGTTCAATTCAAATCATCAAGTGCAAAGCAGAATGATGAATCATTTCAATGGTCTGCCAGATCGCCACCCAAATTTTAATAAATAATAATCCAAACAAGCTCATGACTCAATGGAGCCAAGCAGTTTTTCATTAGGCTAGCCCTTGGTGCTTTGTATTGCACACTGTGCTTCGTAGATCCCCGATTTGTCTTGCCACGCTGGAGCCTTCAATTTAAGGAATATACTCACTAAACTTTGCAGAGATATTTTTATGCACCTTATAACAGATCTCATCCCAACATCGCAACTTTCTTGATCAGAACTTGTTAAAAATAGACCATTTTCATGCCTGAAAATTATGCTCTGTTTTCTGTGTTGTTAACTATGTGTGTATGTACATTGCACAGTGCACCATACATAGCTGTTAGGACTGTGTGGTGTAATCCACAGTCCTGGTTATGGACTAGGCTAGGCCTAGTGTTACGAATCTTAGTTCATTGTACTAGGCCTAGGTGAAGTACTCACATCGCAAAGTTTGTGATTGGAGTTCGCCTTCCAGTGAAGCTGTTTACTTTCGCCTCCCATGTTTTCCTCCGATGTGGGTTTGTTGGGAATCTGAACAGCTTTGACCCATTTTCGGGACGATTCGAACAGCCCCACGCTGAACAGCCAGACATTCTGTGATGGCAGCGCAGATGTTGACTGCTCGAACGTACGTTGTTGTCGATCTTACGGCCAGAATTAGTTGGCCCCAAAATGGTGCCATGAGGTCACGTGATCGAAAATTCCCGGACCCGAGTTGTCGCAACTCTCTGTATATAAGGCTCTGATAGTATAGTGTCCCCCTCACTTTCTGAAACCTGCTGACGCCCATGCATACGAGTGGTTGTTTGTTGTATATTCTAGCAGTCTCTTCGATATATATAGACTTACTTTAGCATACACATAAGCAGCTCTGTTTTGCAAAGTCATACAATGGATACAGTCTCCACAAGAAGATGTGGGCAAGAGCTTATACACCAGAGGCGTCATCGTTCGATAGTGAATAAGCGCATTGCTATGATGTAATAACAGGCAGCATTTAAACCAAAACACGAAATTGACATGATATAGTCTTAAAGTTAGTGAGGTTAATGGATGATTTCAGAATGTGCACAACACGTTAATGCCTGTGCTACTAACAGAGGCACAAATTCAACGTATACTCATAGCAGGGCTTTAGTCCTCTTTTCTACTCCCAAAATAAACGCTGTAGGGCTCAGCTTCACCACCTGCCCCTCTATCACCGACAAAAAAGTATTGCACAGTACATAACTTTATAACTCCTATATACGTTAAGTAACCTAAACAGTCGAAATTTCTATAACATTATTTCAAAAATTGCAAATATAACACAATTTTGCAACTTAGAACACATTTAACCAAAATGTCTTACAACCCTCCAGTCGACATAAAGTGCTATCAACCCTCCCCCCCCCCCTCCAAAAAAAAACCCCTTTCTCCCACTCTACGAAAACGCGTGACACTCTTTACATGTATCATGTTGTATTGGCAAAAAACACACTGAACATTAGCTTTCATTTCATGAAAAAGTCACTATAAAGCAGCACTTCCCTACAATGTATTATTGACAATAGGATATAATTGCTGCATATAAGGTTTGATGTTACATACTACATATTACACGTTCTCCGCATAACATCTAGTGAAATTCATGATTACGAAATATACTGATGTGGCAAAGTAAAGTTAGTTATAATTACAATGATACCCTCGATACATTACTGATGTCCTATCATTATATAGCTACGACATTAAAGCTACCATGCACTCACCTTTATTTTATTATTTTGTTTCGTTCGATGTAGTAAGTTCACTGGTCACTCCGAAGATTGACTTAACATATCACCAACCGAGTGGGTAAATTTCCGTCCTTCCTTAAAGCTTATATGAAAAATGTATACTGTTTTTAAAACTAAAACTGCACAGGAAATGTGTTCCAATAAAGGTATATTTGTAATACCATCACAAAACCATGCTGAATTTTCAAACTGATACTGACACGAGAGTAGGCGTGTGTTTACCAAAATATGCTGGTATACCGTTTGGTATTTTATAGAACATATGGTATTTATGCTGCTTGCATTTCCATATGTTTGGTAGCGATAACGTTTATATCTTTTAATGCCATCTGCTAAATTATTTAGCTGCCCTGTTATGTTGCTTCAGCTGATGTTGATAAATGGTTCAACAATCAGTCGGTAGGGCATATCAATTCAAAAGTGGCCAAGTATTAACACGCTTGAAAGGGTCTTTTGAGATGCATTTATATCCTTGCTAAGGATCCAGTGCGTGGAAATTACTGTACACCACCCACTGGACGAAGTACCTCAAATGAAGCACCATAGTACCTGTGTTAGAATAATACGTCACAAACGTGCTTGCTTTGATAAACAAGCTTTTGACCTTTCCTAGGTTAACTTAAATTGTTAAGGTACAATTGTATTAATGCACTAGTCTATTGCTGCCTTCATGTTTTGTGACATATTGCGAATTGTTTCCACTACAGACTAGTTAAATCGTTATAAAAAGGCGTCCCTGTTAAATATTCCCTAATAATGTTCATATTATCCTTAGGTTTGTTATTATCATTGAATATTGGTTTACAATCTGTTATCAGTACTTCAAAATGGTAGAGTTATGGAATTCCCGAAATAAATCTAACAAACCTCTGACTTTAGGACCAATTTGTTTTTCGACTTTGAACTACTTGAACAAGTAGGTGCAGCTCTTATCAAATGATACGGATCTTAAATGGAGTGCACAGACTCGCTTGGTGATATGAAGACGTAAGATCGTTGGACAAGGAACAGTAATAACTTTTCGCGTATTTAAAAATTCAGCGGCAAAACTATTTTTGCAATTCTTGTAATAAATCCTCGATACCTTTTCGACTCACTAATTGGTATCGTGATAAATCGTTAATTGAACAAGTTGTCAAGTGTTCCCTACATATGTGTTTGATAGGGTAAGTATATTGTACCTGAATATGTTTGAAATGTGTACAGTTAGTAATGCATTGTTATAGACTCAAACTTTTAGCCATTTATAATTTGTTTGAGACCATGCTTGTAAACAATTGCTTGCACAATATTTAATATTAACATCCATATCTATATATGTGGGCCAATCCTAAATATCTATATTAATTTTAAGACTGGAGGTCAACTTATATGTGATCGAGAAGTAGGAGACATGGCCGTCCATGCCGTATTAATCAATTTAAGCTTGTTAACGTTCTAGTTGTTGGATTTGTGCTACGTTTTAAGAACTCACTTTCTTTTGTCATTTCTTTACTTCCTAGCAGAATTGCAAATAAAATCAGTTATGGCAGGTTCATCAAGCCTGGAAACCGAGGAAGGCTTTTTCTATTGTACAATTTGTACCGAGTTTTTTGTGGAACCAAAGTTCCTGCCATGTTTTCATAGATATTGCAAAAGATGTTTGGAAAACCTGATACAGAAGGATACGGTGGCATGTCATTTGTGCAGCAACCAATGCCCAGTACTAACAGCGGGAGTGCAGGGGTTCAAGACCGATTATCACATGGAAAACATGATCGAAATTAAATATATTAAATCTTCTTTCGTCAATAAAACCCGAAGAGATTGTTTTGGATGTCCAAAACAATCGATCATCGCGACAGCTTTTTGCTTCAAGTGTAACGATTTTCTATGCTGTCAATGTTACAACTTTCACCTTACCAACAATATGATGGCAGATCATTGTTCCAAAGTGAAAAAAAGCGAAATATTTCCAACAAGAACATTTCGATTTTCAAAACTATTTATCCCTGATGGAACCACCAAAGTGTCATATTCATGAGGATTATCTAGCGCAGAAATTATGCTATACTTGCAACAATCGTCCAGTATGCATCACGTGTTCTTCCAAAGAGCAGAACGAGCATACACTTTACGAAATTAGCGCTCCAGATACCACCGACAAGAAGAAGATTATGGCGGTAAAAGAGGAACTGAAGAAATGTGAAGGCATAGATGAAAGTTTACTGGGAGATATTAAAATTGCAGTTGACAAAATTAATGCAACGGCAAGATCTGCTACTGAAAGACTGGACAAAGAGCATGAAGCAGAAAAACGAGCTATGCAAATTAAGGTTGAAGAACTAACAACGAGCCAAAGCGAAATAGAAAGTAAGTTGGAAAAGAGCTTGTATAATAAAACAGCATCTTTGAAGTTAAATATGAAGGCCGAGATTCAACGGGTCACTCAGAAATATCAAGCATATATATGTTAAGGCATTAGAGAGCAAAGTGAAAACAGTGAAAGAAACACTGAAGAGAAACCATGAAAGTGAAGTACAAAAAAGCAATGAGAAACTTTTACAATTGACTGCAAAGTTAAAAGAGGAAAAGCTTGCTTTGAATAAGCAAACATCAGACAGATGTGAAGAAGCTGTGAAGATATATGGATTTGCTCAACTATTACGTAGACGACGGAAGGATCTCTGTGCAACAATTAAAAGTATCGATGACGTAAAAAACTGAACACTGTTGAGTCTGGTTGATGTAATGGACGCCGGCAAGCAACTATTGGAAGATGTTGAAAATACAGTTCTTAAGTTGCAGTCTCTTTTGGAAATTTCTGATGTAGGATCCGATACGATCGCGAAGAAGAATGGAAGTGTTTGCAACGTACTGATGTTTCACCCGGTTAGCGTGGTCGAAATAAAAGACATGAAGTCTACTACGCAAATAATACACAGTATTGCAAGTTGTGGGCAAAACCGCATAGTGATCACCGGCTATGATTCACGGGGATACACATTTATCGCCGTTGTAGACGGAAACGGAAAACAGTTACAGTGTATCAAACATAAAAAGCTAAACACCATTCCAGCTCGTTTGTGTTCCTCTTATTCAATGTCAGAGATAGCAACTGTATCTAAAACGAATACTTTTGGTATTTTTGATGCCACTGATAAGTCATACAAAGAGAAGGACATTTCAAACATAATACCTAAGTGGACAACTATGTGGCGCCTTACTTGTGTGGCTAGTGATCCGAGTAATAAAAACATATATGTTGGTGGCAGCAATTTAAATATGTATGTCTTCAACAAGCAGCTAAACCACATTGGTACTGTTGATTTATCGAAGTCGTTGAAATCTTTGACAGGGTTGTCGTTCTTGAGCGTGATCTCTTGGTCTGTAATAAAGCGAGGAAAAGGGCGTACATAGTCACGAAACAAAATCAACCAGAGCTTCAGCAGGAAATCGATAAGTCAGGTTTTGGAGGGAATGAATACTATCCTATTGATGTCTGTATAGACAATGATGGTTTTATTTTCATTATGTGGGCTCCCACGATACCAGATAATGGTGGACGAATAGCTGTGAAGTACAGTCAAGATGGTAGTTAGTTACTCTCTCAACAGAAAATGGAACAGCGAGTCGATTGCATTACCATAATGAAGACATGTCATGACAAAGATACACTAGTAGCAGCTTATAGGAAAACTTGGAAGATGTCTCTGTATGCCATGGTAAGTTTTTTTTTCATGTGGTCAGTTGAACATCTAACTTTTCTTTAAGTTTTGTTTAAAGAACTCCTCATTGTTTTATAATATTACAAATTTTAGTAGAAAACCAATCATTTTTCTTGAGTTTGTAGTTCATGTTATTTCATGTTATACAAGAAGCAGACTTTTCTATGGTGCAACGTCTGGGAATTCAAGGAGATCAATGGAACTAGCAGCATAGACTGGCAAACAGTGCAATGAAGGCATTTTAAGTAATAATCTGAACTGAGTGTCGCATTTAAACACAGAACCAGCTATCAATGAGTGATATATCTATTCATACGACAGTGATTCTTATTTAATCAGTAGAAGCAATGCGCTCCCCAATGGCATGTAAGGTAAGAACAATAAGCAATGATACTCCACAAGGGCATGTAAGGGAAGAACAATAAGCAATGAACTCCCCAATGGCATGTAAGGTAAGAGGAGTAAGCAATGCATTCCCCAATGGCATAATATGGTAAGAACAATATGCAATGCACTCCCCAATGGCATGTTAGGTAAGAACAATATGCAATGCACTCCCCAATGGCCTGTACGGTAAGAACAATAAGCAATGTACTCCCCAATGGCATGTATGGTAAGAACAATAAGCAGTGCACTCCCCAATGGCATGTAAGGGAAGAACAATAAGCATTGAACTCCCCAATGGCATGTAAGGTAAGAACAATAAGCAATGCATTCCCCAATGGCATGTAAGGTAAGAACAATATGCAATGCACTCCCCAATAGCATGTAAGGTAAGAACATTAAGCAATGCACTCCCCAAAGGCAAAATATAGTTAGGAAGTTTTTTTGGTATTAGATAATGATTCTCACTGGCACAAACCCAACTAGATTCTGGCTGCCTGGTTTACTTAGATCACCACGTAGTATATTTACTTCATCACCAGTAAACACAAATTGGTCCTTAACAACCAATTTTCCTGGAGGCAGCAACCAGTTGTGCGAGGCAAACAAAAGCCCAAGCTAGCAAATAGTCTTGATAAACGAAAGAGTGGAGTTGTCAAAGGATTTAATAATAGCGGCACTAACAGCTTCCAATAAATGGAGAATGTCAGGCCTCTCATCACCACCACCAATATCTTAGCAACCCTACATAAAACACACCTTGACAAAAAGCAGAATAATTTTCAGACTATACAATTTTGTTATAATATAATGATCTAAAAAATAAATGAAACTCCCCCCCACCCTCCCCTCCCCCTCCCCTCCCCCCAAAACAATACAAACAAAGCGTCCCTGCCTTTATGTACAGTACACTATGCATGACCACATCTGCTAACAATTGGGAAAGGAATTGGCAATGGGTAAAGTTTCCAAAGGTCGGTTTTAAGAACTAACTTAACGACACAACCTATTTGATGCGTTGTCAGGTGAATGTTTTGTTGTTGCTAAGATCAGTTGAGTTTGAGTATATTTCCACAACAATAAGAGAGGAGTAGTACAGAGTCAAGATAAAACAAGGTGGTGGAGGAGGACTGTACAAAGGATTAGCTTGTACGAGCAGTCCCGCCTAAACAAGTTGAACATTACAGATAAGCACGATACAACAATAGAGGAAAAGAAAAAAGGGAGAAAAAACAAAGGTAATTCACAACAGTGATAGTATGGTGGACAGATGGAGGAATAAAAATGTATGTATGTATGTATTTTAGATCCTCCTGCAAGCAGGAACTTGCGAAGAAGCCTCATTGGCTTATCAAAGCCGCAAGCTGACGGAATTCAGTCTCTTACATTCATATTTAACGTCCATGATTATGAATTGTCAACAACTCTGTAACTGGACGACATGCATTAATCTTGGAGTGACTCGAACCGGGGACCTTATGATCGGAAGGCACCGGCGTTAGCCACTGAGCTAACACTCCGTTGATGCTTATTCAATGAAATGATGCGAATTCAGATGAGTTTGAGTAAAAAAAAATGATTGATGTCTGTGTATGTGATCTGAGTTTTAGATTGTTTGGTTTCTCATTTATTTGCAGCATCTGGATGACAGGAACACAGGGACAAAAAGCCTCTGATGGACGATGTCCCTTATACTGACACATGGAAGGTTAGTCATTGGAGGGTAGTGCAGGCATGAGCTTTTTCCGCACTTTTCTTCGGTCTCAAGAGCAAAGGCATGGTAATCGCCATAGTTGCAAACAATGTTCACAGGAAAGTCAGTGAGTTTTTCTCTAATCCTACTTTTCGGTTCAGAAATTCTTCCCATTCTGTAGCATAGATTACACTTGTTTTGTTGGGGTGATATTTGTAGCATTCTGATTTATATCAACAGCTAATTAATTATTCAATAATATGATTATTTTTTTTTCCTTTTCACAGTTGGAACAGTCATGTCAACCATCCATTCCCAAGCTAAGATGTCCACTCAAGATATAGCGATTTCTCTATATCCATTATGTGCATCATGGCATTAGATATAATTAATACAACACCACTGGATCACACACTAGCATTATTTCATTCCTCTAAATCAGGGGTGGACAACCTATGGCCCGCGGGCCACATGCGGCCCACCAGTGATTTTTTTTTAAAGAAAAAAAATCAATATATTTTACAAAATCACAAAATACGAGCTAGCTGCTTAGAATTTATCGGCACTAATGATGCTGTCAGGTAGGCCTACGATCCCCATTAATTATCAACTGTACTGTATTGACATGATGGTTTTTGTGAATAAAGATTAAGTACACACACCTATTGCTTGAAAGTCCTCGGAATCAAAGGTTTGAAGTCAACAGCAGGTCGTTGGTTAGATGCGGCCCAGTCAATTTTTCACTCCTTATATCGGGCCCATTCATTCAAAAATGTTGCCCACCCCTGCTCTAAATCTATATACAGACTGTAATTTCTAGCTTTATTGGGGGGGGGGGGTGGGGGAGCAATTCTCCTGAGCTGTTCATCATGATACACACGTGTTGTGTGAGTGTTGTAATTCTATTCAAGTTATAGTAAGTTGCACGTTAGTCAAATATTATAAGAGCCGAGACTTGTAGAATAGTCCATGGTAGGGACTATGTCAGATTATTTCTGAGTTTCATCACATGAATTCTACCTTCCAATGTTTGTAAAGGATTGGGCCAGTTAATGGCGGGTGTTGATATGAAAATGGTGCATGTTTAACTATCATGTTGTTTGTCTTGAATATGGTATGTGATTTTAGTTTAACTGAGTGGATTAAAGGGATTACTCTAGAGGGGATTAAAGGGATTACCCAGAAGTGTTTTAAGAGCTGACATTGAGAGTAACTGCATATGGAAAGGTGGCGATCATTTGATCCGTGCATAGTCGACCTCGGGCCTTAAGTGTGTGTTTTATACCTTCCAAAACGACCGTATCGCGATCTTTTGAAAAAAATCAATGTACCGATATCATTTACTGATATCGGCTAAAACAAATTACAGTAGTTTAAACATTTCTCTTTCATAATCTTTTAACGAATCATCATTAATCTGAACTTTACTGTATGTCGTTTTCCGATTAAAAAAGTTTAAATTTTTAGTCCAATCGGATTTATGTGCTTGCATATTCGTTTATTCTACAAGGACGCTAACTTCAAACTACTCGAATTCTCAGACCGTTTGATCAAACTGCATGGCTAAACTTGCGCAACTAACTTCAAATTCTCTTCTTTCATATTATATAAGGCTATTTCTGATTGGTTAATGTTCACTGTATGTCTTTTTTCGATCGAATGAAAGTTTCCGTTAGAAATTTTTCTTCGAAAACCTCATTATAACGCCTCATTATTTATGCATGAGCTACGTCACGAATCAGCTTGTGTATCAACAACATTCTCACTGATGCTTCGTCCGACAATCGTATTGTGATTTCTGAGGTGAATTTCGAGATTTGGGGGGTAATATGCAATGAAATAAGATGACGACATTGCAATGAACATAAATTAACAAGTTGAGAATCCTATTTCATAGTTTCCTTTGGAATAGGATGAATATAGTGATATAAATTGCCCACGTAAACGTTTGTAGCGAACGTACAGGCCTACCGTGCTTTATGTATTAATGCATATGGTTTCGTACAGTTAGGTTATCACTCGTATGTACGTAGGCTAAAGCTATCGCTAGGACTATCACTGGTTGTTTGTTTGGAAGATACCACTGTAAGTGGGTAACTCCATGTACCCCAGTTAATTAAGTCAAATACATGAGTTTGCCTAATAAAAGCTATTTTCTCAAGTTCGATTAAAAGGTGTGCAGACAAATAAATTTATAAACACAACGTCATGTCTCAGTGTTCGTTTACATTCACTGCTATAATTATTTTAGCATTAATTCATTTAGAAACAAATACAATCCCCATGCCGGTAATGAAACAGTCCGCCTGTCAATATGCATATTCATACCGGTGACTCATAACATCGGCGGATTTTAGTCTGTGTGGCTTTGAAGAGCAAATGCTCTTTTATAGCCTAAACTTTTCCATATGCCGGGTGTTTAATTGTCTTTGGTTTATCACAGGCCTAGCCTTTTATGACTTATGCTTCTCCAAACTTATGCGCAACTTCATTTCTTACCTCCTTCTGCCAGTCAGGTATTTTTGAAACTCAGGATTTTATCGTTGTCGAGGTTTCATATCATTGGTTTCTCTTCTAAGCACAATGGATTAGATTAACCATTTTCTTTTTTCTCTAAGTCGACTGATGGGCTTTTGAAGTTCCCTTGTTTAATGGCACTTTAAAGATTTATTATGTCACAAATAAAATGACAAATTCAACACGAATATGGAATTCTTTTTAAAATATCTCATATTTCATCTTAAATTTCATCGGTCTGAAACAAGTACTTTCAAGAAGTACACTACATCGAGTAAGATCAACAGTACTCGACTGATCGTGCCGTGGACACATATGCGCTTCTCTTCCACTCACGGGGGGGGGGGGGGGCTGGAGTTGTCATCTCTAATTAAGCCATAAGGCCAATGTGATAGTTTGACTTTGGAAATCATCTTGCTCTTAGCAGCTAGATCGGAAATAAAGCATTGGATTAGCGATCAGGATTACCATTTCAAGACCCACCCCCCCCCCCACGTGACAGGAGTGCGAAAATTACTGTCGGGATTTTCTTTTCCTTAATACTCAGTCGGGACGAATGATGATATCACTTCTATGTGTCTACACCCCTCAACCCTCCCCACCGGCCATGCATGCACCTTGTGCTTAGATATACCCCCCCCCCCCCCATCCCCAACCACCACCACCACCTTTGAAATTCCGTGCACGCCAAGTACACAACGTTATCCTCTGTCCAACAGTCATCTCGTACTCTGAAATTATATCCGCTTTATTATGATAACAGTAGCCCACCCCCCTCACCGAGTACCTCAATAAATTAGTTTTTTTTTTCTCCCCAAATTCTACCTTACCTGAATATACTAGACATTAATTTTATTTATATGTTATCATGGCATTAGAAATACTGACACCAACCAAGTTAACTGTCATCTGGACGTGACAAAAAGACTCGCGCAAAAAGAAACGTCTAATGCCGGTAATTTGACCTAGTTTCGAATGAGGTGTACACCCACCATCGATCCCAGAAAATACACACACAGCTTGCTACCGTCGGTAATTAGACACTGGTGTACAGTCAGTACATACAGCTGTGGTCAATACCCACAGCACAGTATACAAACGATACAGCGATGGATATCTCAGGTCCAGCTAAAGATAAGAATTAAGTTATCACGTTTCATTACTATCTGCATTTTGTAGCGACACGAACAAAACGTCACTTGCAAGCAACGGAAAGTTAACTTTTTTCAGATGGCCGCACACGGTTTGGGGCGAGTCTTCATGCCTTTAAGCTACGGATCAGTTCAAGCCCTCGCCAGATCATGAAGTATTTGTAATAATTGCAGTGCTTGGTATTTCGTTTCCCTGCAGGATAACTTTCTCACCAGAATTCAAAAGCCCGTGATCTGATGTAGAGATAAAGGTAACCTATAGTGACGAAATACAAAACATTGCAATTAACCGAAGCTTATTGTATAACTATTAACTATTAACTACCCAGATTTGATTTTCAAATATCTTTTATAACGCCCTCGAAACAGCCGGAGTGGTACGGTCCAGCAAATGTTCTGAATTCGTACAATTGCTCAATAGATGGAAAGGTTAGATTTAGTGAACAGATTAAAAGTGTTTTTGTGTTGGTTTATTTGTTTTTGAGATATATAAGTCCACAACACTGTAGGCATACGATTTTGGTCCCCACAGTAATTGTCATTTAAGTACACAGTGGATGTCAGAAACAAGTACTATAGCAGCAGGGGTGTGTCAAAACGGAGAATTGATTACCATGGATTTCAAAATGTGGTCTAATCCACGTCCTCATCTGTTAATCTTAATCGGGATTATCTGGGCCGCCTTCAACATAGGTAAGTCACCTCCATGATCGAATAAGCGTTTTGGTTCGTGACTTCCCTAAAAGATATCATGAAACTAAGAATTGATTTCGTCACCAAAAAAACCAAATGATCAGTCTGTGATTCTCAACCTTCGTTCGTACAGACACTTTTGACTAAAAATGAATACATTCAAGCAAGAGTTAAACTTAACTATTGCTAAAATATAAGTTTGTAGTTCATTAAGTTTGTTATGTAACTACTCACCCGTCAGTCAAGCAAAGATACTATGTTGTTACAATGGGAGTTTCACTTTGAAGAGGATTAGCTAGTTTATCAAAATCAACGCAAAATTAATGATGCCACCGCTAGACTCCGCATCGAATGCGTATATATATATATATGTATGTATATATATATATATATATATATATATATAAATATATATATATATATATATATATATATATATATATTTATATATATATATATATATATATATATATATATATATATAATTTCCTTTGTCGTTTATTTCAATTTCCTTAAACAGAGTCAGTTCAAACTATCTCTTTCGAAATCCGGCCTTAGGAATCACAAAAGATTTCCAGTTTGTTAGCATCATGTTTGATCTCTAGAGTCAGGCAAATGTGTCACCAAAACAGAACTAGTATTGTTCGATACAGATGAAAACGCCTACAGTGGAACTACTACCTTCCTTGCCGGTTTCGAACCTCTGGACATACAATCAGCGTCCATAGCCTAGTTGGTTAGGGTGTCCACGTACAAAGCGAGAGACCCGGGTTCGAATCCCGGTGGAGGCTGGAAGTTTTGTCACTGTTCTGGATTTTTCAACTCACTACGATTTCAATTATATATATATATATATATATATATATATATATATATATATATATATATATATATATATATATAAATATAGATAGATAGATAGCCCGTATATATATAGCCCGAATATATAAATAGCCCGTATATATATATATATATATATAGCCCGTATATATATATAACCCGTATATAGCCCGTAAATATATATATATATAACCCGTATATATAGTCCGTATATATAGTATATGGTAAACGAATATATAGCTCATATATACTACTTTGCATTCAAATTAAACTTGATGGTCGCATCACTCGTTGGTTAACACAAATATATATTTATATATATACATATATGTATGTATATATGTATATATATGTATGTATGGGATTTCTTTAGAATCAAGTTCCAAAATTGTGGGGGGGAATTCCAAGGCCCTTTACAAATTTGTGCATAACTTCCTTGATAAAAATCAAACTAAAATCCTGCCACCTACTGTTTTTCTGCAATTCTATTACTATTGATTTTTCTACGTACTTTAATGACAAAATAGAACAAATACGTTCTAATTTTCAGAACATTGATAGAGATGCTGATCAGCTTGCTACTGCTAATCTTGGAGTTGTCTTATCTCAGTTTGAACCTACCAGTATTGATGAGTTAAGGGAGATAATTAATGATACTGGAATTAAAAGTAATATACTTCCGAGAGATCTCTTACAAACTAATATTGATCTTCTTCTTCCTTGCATATGTCATCTTGTTAATCTGTCTCTCATTACTGGCAGTATAAATGGTCTTAAACTTGCTGATATTTCTCCTGTCATCGAAGGGAATGGCTTAGATCATAACAATTACAAACTTATAGACCGATCTCCAATCTATCTATTTTGGGTAAAATGAATTGAAAGAGTTGTGCTTAAACGGTTAAATACTCACATGCATTCTAATAGCCTCAATATTTCCAGGCAATCTGCTACAAAAAAAAAACACTATTGTTCGGAAACCCTCCTTTTGCGGGTAACTAATGACATATTAGTTGCCAGTGTCAGCGGACATGCCACTGTGCTGGTACTCCTTGACTTAAGCTCGGCTTTCGACACCATTGACAATACTATGTTTTCCCCGTATTATCTAATGAAATTGGTATTAGCCTACTGGTATTGTCCTAAACTGATTTAAAAGTTTTATTTTGGGCAGATCGCAAAGAGTGAGAATAGGGGGGCTGTACTTCTGACGAGATTACAATTATTGCCACAGGGATCTGTTTTGGGTCCAGTCTTATTTAACATCTATATCTATTTTACGCGGAAGTTTCTAGAATGTTGTTTAACATTCATGGTTTTGCTGATGATCAACAGGTTACTTTATAAACACTTCAGGCACCATAATCAAGGATCTGTTCTGGTTGATTCTCAGCAGTCCTGCTTTGGTTGTATTCAACGTTGGATGCGCAAATACTATTTGCAACTCAACCCTGACAAGAACCAAATAATTGCAATTGGTCCCCTCCTATATTAATACTGATTCGTATCAAGGGTGTTATTCTTAACACTGTTGATTGTGTACAATTTCACCAAATAGTTCGTAACCTTGGTATTCATTTGACGATACCATGTCCTTTCGGCATCAAATAAGTTCACTTAAGCCCAGGTGTTTTAAAGGATCTAAGAAATATTTCTGAAATGTGGCTCTATCTTACTAAGTCTGAGTTCAGCACTTTTGTCCAATCCATGGCTATTTCTCATATTGATTATTGTAACTCACATTATTCTGGTATCAACCGGCATTTATGCATGATCAACTCCAATCTGTTCAAAATGTTGCTGCAAGAATGATTTATGGTAGAAGTAGATATGATCATGTGACTGGTCCATTCCATGATCTTCATTGGCTTAAAATCAAGGAGAGGGTGTACTTTTAAATTATATTGATTGTGTTTAAGTCTGTTACAGGACTGGGTCCTAATTATATCCATGATCTGTTGGTAACCTCTGGTCGTAGCAGAAATATGTTGTTAAAAAAGCCTCAACTTAAATCCTCGTATGGGTATCGCTCGTGTTCGTTATAATTGATAAATGCATACAAAGGGGTAACCTTTGTAATGGACCTATTGAATATCGTTTGTGACTTTACTTTGATAAAATCTTAAAAGGCCTTACCCGACGTCGTTTTATACTGTTGACGCTGCACAGTGGGACGATCTGTAACACAAGACAAAGCAGCGTGCATGTCATGATAACAATAGGTTTTGTTTTTTATTGTTGATGTATAACCTTTATAAGTATCTGAACTTTTTCGCCCAAGTTGATTACTCATTGGAGTGTAAAACTACAGTCGTTTACGCATCCATCCCAGCTCTTCAAAAGGTATAATCCAATAATTGTACAGTAAAATCATGATGTTACTCTTTTCGGTTACCGTAAAAAAACGTTAGTATTAGCTTGTATACTTGTCTCGACGCTAAAGTCTACAGTGTCGGACACCTTGCTCCAACGGTAAAAGCAGTCGGACATCCATCTAACATTCACAAAGCAAGCAAATTGATCATAAAACGTCGGCAATGCTATCAATATACATAAAGGTAGTCAGTATAGGCCCCAAATTATAGCACGCTATAATTGCTAGCAGTTTCCCGGAGGTCTTACTTTCCTAATTGTTCTCAGACAGTTTTTAAGGAAAACACAAGATGACTGGATGTCCCAGTGAGGAAAATTCCATCGAAGATTGTAGTAAAGACAGTTTAAGAATTTTAACCAAAGGTGACCATATTTGATTATCTAGCATATTTGGGGCCAATGCAGCATCAGTTTCGTAACGTTTTACTGGCCCTTTCCGTTAACGCTGTTAAATACTGTGTACGCAATTGAGAGAAGCATATATACGAAAAGTCCGCCTTCCTTTTGTCGACGCTGCCTATAGGTTGTAACATGCGATTACTGTAATTTGTTAACAATATATATGTATATATAAATATAAATATAAATATATATATATATATATATATATATATATATATATATATATATATATATATAGCCTATATATAAATATATATATATATACATACATACATATATATATATATATATATATATATGCTATATATATATATGTATGTATGTATGCATATATATATATATATATATATATCATTGCAGCTAAATGAAATAATTAATATAAAACAACGAAACCAGTGGGGCTGTATTGCTTCCTTTATTAATTGACCCGATACATATGTAATGCTCAACCAAGAATGTATTCCTCGTCAAGGCGATGAGCCCTCCCTAGACGTCTTTTCACGATATTATTAAAGCCCAAATTATGACCACAATATTCAAAATTATCACAATATTGCTACTGCAGGTACCAGCTTCGGATTTTCCAATTTGATATGCGTAACGAGCCCGTTAGCCGTGCCGTCATCTTCCTCGAAACCTATCACGCTTCAAGCCATTGTAGATAGCGAGTCTCTCATTGTGGAGGCGTACTCGATTACCTTCAGCAGCCGAGACGATCCGTTATTTGTTACCAACGGTAACCGTGCAGAATATGGTAAAATCGGTGTACGTCATCTGGATTATTCCAAACAATGTGCTTGGAAAAAAAATATTAAAAAACTTTGTATAACAAGGTATAGCGGCGACTGACTGAAACACTGCAAATTGTGCCTTGGTTCTGTCTATCTAACCCTATGGAATTATGTAGCTGTATTGAAATAGACAACATGGCAGGAACCAGGGGGGAGGGATGGGGGGGGGACAAAGTAGATTTTAATGCGAAGGGGACATGGCGCCGATGTCACTGACGGCCGACTCCTATGTAAAGTGGTATGTCCCAGGCGTGTAATGGTACATTCTGAGACATACTTAGAGGCTATATAAAACATGTCTCAAGTCTCATTTGCTAAGGTTATATGATAGCAGCCTGGCTACTTTTAAGTTTTTGTCTGGAGTTGAAAGGTGTTGGGTGTACAGGCTGTACAGCCCCCACCCCTCCCCCCCCCAGCCTCAACCCCGGGATCTGCACCTGGACAAGATATTTTGTTATATGTGAAATAGTCATTCTTAAATTACCAACAACGTTCTTAATTAATGGTTACTAACAACTCTAATTTCGTAAACTAGTTTATAATATATCCACTTTTCCTTGTCCATTTTTGCTTTGACAGACTATAAAAGGAGAAAAGGGTGACAAAGGCGAGCGCGGGGACACGGTAAGCACTTTCTCTTGCGATTAACCTGGCAGGTCAATTGATAAGAATAGTTACGAATTTGAATTTTTTTTACCGCGCTAGTCTGCAATATTTTGCAACACAAATAGCTGTAATAGTGTATGATTTTTATTATTACTATTACCCGCCCCTCCCCCCCCCCCTTTCAACCGTTAAGGGTGTGACCTACTCCTGGTGTATAATTGTAGAGGAAATGTGTCAGAGCAGTTTGAGAGACCAGCTGAAATCAAAAAGTCTCCCAAGCGGAATTGGCAATGTTTCAACTGCATGTAATAGCAATCTTTTTAATTGGATATCCCTATCAGACGCAACATCAACCACAAGTACGAAGGTGAGATGGCAACTTCATAGCATATAATTCCAGTTCAGGGCCGAACACAACTGTATATCATCTTTCTATATCTTCACATGAAGTTTGCTCAAGTTTGTAAACTAGATGTAATGATTAACCCTTGCTTTTAATAAAGACTTTTCTTAAATGCCTTTGACATGTGTTCACAGGCCTGCGCTGAGAACAATGGTAACCCAGGCGTTGACGGCGCTGACGGTAGTTCGGTATGTATTGCATCTTAAGCAAATTTGGGAATATGCAGAATCTTGGTTTAGTTCTGTATTTCATCTAATCTCAGGATAGTTTATATTTTACAACGTCAGAGCTCGACGATTTTTCCCTTCTATTATTTGTTCTCGATTGCAGTAGTTGAAATGTTTAAGTATCGTTAGCAAGCTAAAATTGGGCGAAGCTTCTGTAATAATAACCTTTTTTCGACTTTTCCAACCCTTGTGCAGTATTCCCATAAGCTGAAAAGTGTTCAATTAGATAAATTGTTTTTGAACAATATCTAGTATAGTATATTTCAGTTGTTTTTTTTTACAACATACAACAGAATTTAACAGACAGCAGACACGAAGACCGTCATGTATTGCCAACACATAACGAGATCTTGAAGTACACAAACGAGACAGGTCGACGACACCTTGTAGCAATTTTATCATGATTAAATCGTTTCAGGAAATTGTCGCCAAAAAAAAAACAAAAAAACAAAAACAAAAAACCAGTACAGAATGTCTTTGTGTCAGTGCAATATGAGGAGAACCAAACTTTTCTGAAATATTTCATATCTAAGTTGGTAAAGTAAAGTTGGTAAAATGGATAATTAAGATATACAGTGACTACACAACGTCACGAGCGGGTGTGTGTTTGGGGAGAGTGGGGGGGAGGGGGATGGTACAACCCTATCGCCGGAGTTATCATTATCGTTCGTGTATTATCCTGTGATAAATGCACGGTAGACCGTTGATTAACCCCTAATTTTAAATGTTTGTTTCGTCACTGAACGGTACTTTCAGCCGGGTCCAGGTCCAGCGGGTCCAAGAGGTACTAAGGGTTCAAAAGGAGACAGGGTGAGTCTTTATGACTAGTTTACATATCATATCATATCATATCATAATGTAATAGATTGTAATATAATACATGAAATGGAATAGAATGGAATGGAATGGAATGGAACGGAACGGAACGGAACGGAATGAAATATAATAGAAGAATTCCTTAACAACGAAATGAATGGACTGCATCCGAAATGGTGTTCATAAAGATATATACATATATTTTATCCATTGAAAACACTGCGTAATACCAATGCTTGTTAACGGCTGTGTTTTTTTTTTTTTTGGTTGCCTTAAAGGGGTCTAATGGCACCCCCAGTAGCAGTCCATCAACACCGGATGGACAGGATGAGTTTTACGTAAGTTCTGTCACTTCAAAAAGCAAATATAGCAACAATTTTTGGAAACATATTTCGTCAGTTTGTTGGTTTTTGAAGAACAGGATTATGACCGATCTATTCAAGTAATAAACATAACTTTGTTTTACACTATGAAATACATAATTTTTATTTTTATTTTATGCTATGTTAGGTATTTAACATTAATCATCATGGCAGTGATATTTTGGAAGATGAGATATCTATGAATATTCATGAATTGAATCATGATCATCATTTGCGTATTTCAAGGGCGATAACTACCAAACTCATAATCTTTAGAAACTGCAGTATTTCAAATCCGTAAGAATCACTAAAAGAGGACTTTTCGATAGTCGTGAAGACACCGTATATATACTAACAACTCCACCCTCTGCCCCTCCCACCCCCCCCCCCCCGTCCTCAGAATAAGTTCGCTACGCAGCTAGCCTCTGAAACTACAAATGTACAGAGACGATACGAAACTTTGAGTTTCAAAGTCCAGTCATGTAGGTATCGTTCACTTGGCCAGTAAATGCCAATATTGTAGCGCGCACGCGCACCCCCCCCCCCCCCAAAAAAAGGTCTCATTATCCCATACGACCCCTACGCTTGACATGATAATCAGCTAAAAAAAGTAGTTCAATCCTCTCGAGGGAATATACTTCGTGGTAAACCTCGTTGACAAGCGTGTGCTTTAACATGATCCCAGATAAGTCACTGCAGGTTTGAAGATGAGGCGATTTGTATAGGAGCCTTTTATGTCAACGTCTAGTTACATTGGTTCCCACAAACCCCTGTGTTTCTAAACCAGGGGTATAAGGAGTAGAAGTGGGGGGGGGGCAGAATCCCAATTACGACGATCTAGGTATTAACAAATATATAAGGAAAGTTTTTACAACAACTCCCCCCTCCACTCCTCCCACCCCCTCCAAAAAAGAAACAAATATCAACTTTTTTTACGTTTGGGAAGTATCGTACGCTTGTAAGATATTTAAGCTGATAAAGCGTCTAGGAGCACGTAAACATTTCTCTCACCAAAAATCTTAATAAATAAATAAACAACTTTCATATATAAATGTGTATCGTTTTGTCTTCCCTTACAGTGCCTTGGAGCAGTTGTACCGGTGAGATCTTTTTTTTTTCGTCTTCTATATTCGATATATATATATATATATATATTAGCATTATTATCATCATTTTGTTGTGATGGCATATAAGTATAATATATATTGGTCAACGTTTGTATTAATTAAAGCAAGACCCTAAATCAAAGCAAAAACAACTACACGTTGTATACACTCTGTATCTATCTATGGCTTGGATTTGTGTTTATCATTTAACCATTTTGAGAAAGGACTTTAAAAAAAAACTGAGGCTCATCAATGAAAGTGGCGGGACTACTTAGCCTAACACAAATACCGTTAATGGTCAATTTCTCAGATATAATACAATAAACATAATAATAATTGGCATACATAATATTTTGTTATTGCCTCTGAAAACATGTTTATAGTGCTGTGCAAATTTATCATGTTATACCAGTTAGCTTTCAAAGAGTATTCAACGGATTTTGCATCGATGAAAACTAGAATAACTTTAACACTATTTTTTTTATTTTGTCTGTTGTACCTTTTTCCATCTGTTTTATATCAGCATAGCCGTATAGATATGAATATTATGATTATTATTAGTATTGTTGTTGTTATATTATTATTATTATTATTGAGGAAAGAAATAAGGATCATAGGGACATTAAACAAACAAACCAACTATAAAGAGTCGAAATTTTTACTTTTAGATCTCGAAATTTCGATTTTAAAGTCTCAAAATTTCTTTTACATGTCGCTTTGTCCACATTTTAATCTCGAAATTTCTACTTTTCCCCTACAAACCACTGTGGATTATGCTAAAGGAAATTATCTCCAATCTAACATTTTCTGTTAAATCTGTTTCTTTTGACAGTGTGGATCTGACAAACACTCATACCAGGTAAAAAAAAATATATATAATAAAAATGTCATTTTGTTTTAATCTGTTTTATTATAAATTTTGCACATCCGATGCGCGCTTCGATGTCGACGTTTGTCATCACATTTATTTAAATTCACATGAGGCAGGCGTCAACATTTGAAACTGCCTAGTTTCACATCTTTTTCAGAATCATATCATTGCAACTAGGCTAATATATTATTGAGTGAAAACATTGGAGTATCCTTTTGAAGGTATATTCTGGCGGTTGAAGTTAAAAACTGTTGAAGAACATTTGCCAGTATGACGTCACAGACCACATACTGTGAACCATTGTAGGGAAGATTCGATGGTTTAGACATTTGAATGATTTTATATTGTCGCTATAGCCTAACGCTAGTTATATTCCGTAAGGTACGGTACTTGCTCCTGCAGTGATGGGGGTATTACTTGCAGAATAAATATTTGAATTCACTCAGCTGCTACTTTAACTTGATTCTGTATAATTATTTCTAATGTCTTGGTTCTGGGGAATATAATCACTGCACTATTACTAAACGTAAGTGACATGGTGGTCTGCGCGAATACGTGTGCATTGACAATAATACTGGCCTAGGCCTGCATATAATAGGTAGTTTGGTTACGTAACTTGTAATGGTATAGTAGTAGGCTAGGCCTATTAATCGGTAGTTTGGTTACGTACCGGTAATTGTATAGTAGTAGGCTAGGCCTACATATCGGTAGTTTGGTTACGTACCTGGTAATGGTATAGTAGTAGGCTATATTCCTATTAATTGGTAGTTTGGTTACGTACCGGTAATGGTGTAGTAGAAGGCTAGGCCTATTAATCGGTAGTCACGTACTAGGCTAGGCCGACTAATCGGTAGTTTGGTTACGTACCTGGTAATGGTTAAGTAGTAGGCTATAGGCCTATTAATTGGTAGTTTTCTTACGTACCGGTAATGGTGTAGTAGTAGGCTAGGCCTACTAATCGGTAGTTTGGTTACGTAGGCCTACCTCGTAATTGTATAGTAGTAGGTTATATGCCTATTAATTGGTAGTTTGGTTACGTACCGTTAATGGTGTAGTGATTGGCTATATGCCTATTAATTGGTAGTTTGGTTACGTACCGGTAATGGTGTAGTAGTAGGCTAGGCCTAGTAATCGGTAGTTTGGTTACGTACTAGGCTAGGCCTACTAGTACTAATCGGTAGTTTGGTTGCGTACCGGTAATGGTATAGTAGTAGGCTTGGCCTACTAATCCGAAGTTTGGTTACGTACCTGGTAATGGTATAGTAGTTGGCTAGGCCTATTAATCGGTAGTTTGGTTCCGTACCTGGTAATGGTATAGAAATAGGCTATAAGCCTATTAATTGATAGTTTGGTTACGTACCTGGTAATGGTATAGAAGTTGGCTAGGCCTATTAATCAGTAGTTTGGTAATGTACCTGGTAATGGTATAGTAGTAGGCTAGGCCTATTAATCGGTAGTTTGGTTACGTACCGGTAATGGTGTAGTAGTAGGCTAGGCCACCTGGTTGAACGTAGCAGCCACTAAGAGCAGCCAATAGTGTATACATCAACGTTACACGCCGTTGGCCACTGATGTTTGTACACTGTGACGAGCGCTGGGTACGCTGTGGCGGGAAAGTGGATCCCCAGCAGCCACTAAGGGCAGCCTAAATTAGCGGACAATAACAAGACTGCTACTTTTTCGTACCTGTTTTAAAGCGATAATAATTAACGCTATGAATACTGTAAAATGCCAATAATTGCACCATATGAGAGATGAATTGTTGCTCTTTCATGTAATATAATTTTGGAATTTAATGGTGGACGATTTCTGCATCCATATTGAACTGAAACTTGTGATCCTACCAAATCTTTTTGAGAAAGGCGTAAATTGCGGCAATTTTTATACCATTTTTTTCCTTTTTTTTTTCAAATGTCTAAACAATTAACTTATGAGAATATGCAACAGTCAAGAGGGGTACAATGACGATGTTAGGTTATTTCTCTTACACGTGGTGTGAAAAAAAAGCCAGTAACACTTTGATTTATTGAAATTCGATGGCTACAAACCGTTCGATCCTAACAGGAGTGGGATGCAAAATGGGAAAATTAGCTCGAAACGCGCGGTAATGTGGTATGATCCAAACGTATTATTATTTCAAAATCGATTAATTTGAGTTAGCGACCTAGTTAGGAGGTCCGGTTAGCATCACATCAAAGAAAACAATTTCTTCTTTCACGTGTTATACCTACTATCGGTATCAAAGCCGATTTTGTTGACCAAAAGTGGCCTAAACGTTTTAAAATATTATTTTTTTCTTTTTCTTTTTCAAAATCAATTAATTTTAGTTATGGAGCCTACTGGGATGTCTGGTTAGCACCACATTAAAGTAGACAGATTCATCTTTCATGTGATATACCTCTACTATCGGTAACAAAAATGATTTCTTGACCAAAAGTGACCTCAAAGTTTTAACCCCGATACGGACATCTCTAAACGCGCTGTATATACGTTATGTGTAATGATCAGAAAAATGGTTAATTTTTATTTTTTTTCAAAATCGATTAACTTTAGTTATGGAGCCTACTAGGACGTCCGGTTAGCATCACATTAAAGTAGAAAGGTTCCTCTCTCACGTGGTATACCTCTACCATCGGTAACAAAAATGATTTATTGACCAAAAGTGACCTTAAAGTTTTAACCCCGATACAGACCCTTCTCTAAACTCTCTGTATATACGTTATGTGTAATGATCAGAAAAATGGTTAATTTTTATTTTTTTTCCAAATCGATTAACTTTAGTTATGGAGCCTACTAGGACGTCCGGTTAGCACCACATTAAAGTAGAAAGGTTCCTCTTTCACGTGGTATACCTCTACTATCGGTAACAAAAATGATTTCTTGACCAAAAGTGACCTCAAAGTTTTAACCCCGATACAGACCCCTCTCTAAACGCGCCGTATATACGTTATGTGTAATGATCAGAAAAATGTTTAATTTTTATTTTTTTCAAAATCGATTAACTTTAGTTATGGAGCCTACTGGCATGTCCGGTTAGCATCACATTAAAGTAGAAAGGTTCCTCTTTCACGTGGTATACCTCTACTATCGGTAACAAAAATGATTTCTTGACCAAAAATGGCCTTAAACTTTTAACCCCGATACGGACATCTCTAAACGCGCTGTGTATACGTTATGTGTAATGATCAGAAAAATGATTTTTTTCAAAATCTATTAACTTTAGTTATGGAGCCTACTGGGATGTCCGAATAGGACCACATTAAAGTAGAAAGGGTCCTCTCTCACGTGGTATACCTCTACTATCGGTAACAAAAATGATTTATTGACCAAAAGTGACCTTAAAGTTTTAACCCCTATACGGACCCTTCTCTAAACGCGCTGTATATACGTTAAATGTAATGATCAGAAAAATGTTTAATTTTTATTTTTTTTCAAAATCGATTAACTTTAGTTATGGAGCCTACTGGCATGTCCGGTTAGCACCACATTAAAGTAGAAAGGTTCCTCTTTCACGTGGTATACCTCTACTATCGGTAACAAAAATGATTTCTTGACCAAAAATGGCCTTAAACTTTTAACCCCGATACGGACATCTCTAAACGCGCTGTGTATACGTTATGTGTAATGATCAGAAAAATGGTTAATTTTTATTTTTTTTCCAAATCGATTAACTTTAGTTATGGAGCCTACTGGCATGTCCGGTTAGCATCACATTAAAGTAGAAAGGTTCTTCTTTCACGTGGTATACCTCTACTATCGGTAACAAAAATGATTTCTTGACCAAAAGTGACCTCAAAGTTTTAACCCCGATACAGACCCCTCTCTAAACGCGCCGTATATACGTTATGTGTAATGATCAGAAAAATGTTTAATTTTTATTTTTTTCAAAATCGATTAACTTTAGTTATGGAGCCTACTGGCATGTCCGGTTAGCATCACATTAAAGTAGAAAGGTTCCTCTTTCACGTGGTATACCTCTACTATCGGTAACAAAAATGATTTCTTGACCAAAAGTGACCTTAAAGTTTTAACCCCGATACAGACCCTTCTCTAAACTCTCTGTATATACGTTATGTGTAATGATCAGAAAAATGTTTAATTTTTATTTTTTTTCAAAATCGATTAACTTTAGTTATGGAGCCTACTAGGATGTCCGGTTAGCACCACATTAAAGTAGAAAGGTTCTTCTTTCACGTGGTATACCTCTACTATCGGTAACAAAAATGATTTCTTGACCAAAAGTGACCTTAAAGTTTTAACCCCGATACAAACCCTTCTCTAAACGCGCCGTATATACGTTATGTGTAATGATCAGAAAAATGATTTTTTTCAAAATCTATTAACTTTAGTTATGGAGCCTACAAGGATGTCCGAATAGGACCATATTAAAGTAGAAAGGTTCTTCTTTCACGTGGTATACCTCTACTATCGGTAACAAAAATGATTTATTGACCAAAAGTGACCTTAAAGTTTTAACCCCTATACGGACCCTTCTCTAAACGCGCTGTATATACGTTAACTGTAATGATCAGAAAAATGTTTAATTTTTATTTTTTTCAAAATCGATTAACTTTAGTTATGGAGCCTACTAGGATGTCCGGCTAGCACCACATTAAAGTAGAAAGGTTCTTCTTTCCCGTGGTATACCTCTACTATCGGTAACAAAAATGATTTCTTGACCAAAAGTGACCTTGAAGTTTTAACCCCGATACAGACCCCTCTCTAAACGCGCCGTATATACGTTATGTGTAATGATCAGAAAAATGTTTAATTTTTTTTTTTTCAAAATCGATTAACTTTAGTTATGGAGCCTACTGGCATGTCCGGTTAGCATCACATTAAAGTAGAAAGGTTCCTCTTTCCCGTGGTATACCTCTACTATCGGTAACAAAAATGATTTCTTGACCAAAAGTGACCTTATAGTTTTAACCCCGAAACGGACATCTCTAAACGCTCTGATTATACGTAATGTGTAATGATCAGAAAAATGTTTAATTTTTTTTTTTCAAAATCGATTAACTTTAGTTATGGAGCCTACTGGCATGTCCGGTTAGCATCACATTAAGGTAGAAAGGTTCCTCTTTCACGTGGTATACCTCTACTATCGGTAACAAAAATGATTTCTTGACCAAAAATGGCCTTAAACTTTTAACCCCGATACGGACATCTCTAAACGCGCTGTATATACGTTATGTGTAATGATCAGAAAAATGTTTAATTTTTTTTTTTTCAAAATCGATTAACTTTAGTTATGGAGCCTACTGGCATGTCCGGTTAGCATCACATTAAGGTAGAAAGGTTCCTCTTTCACGTGGTATACCTCTACTATCGGTAACAAAAATGATTTCTTGACCAAAAATGGCCTTAAACTTTTAACCCCGATACGGACATCTCTAAACGCGCTGTGTATATACGTTATGTGTAATGATCAGAAAAATGTTTAATTTTTTTTTTTTTCAAAATCGATTAACTTTAGTTATGGAGCCTACTGGCATGTCCGGTTAGCATCACATTAAGGTAGAAAGGTTCCTCTTTCACGTGGTATACCTCTACTATCGGTAACAAAAATGATTTCTTGACCAAAAATGGCCTTAAACTTTTAACCCCGATACGGACATCTCTAAACGCGCTGTGTATACGTTATGTGTAATGATCAGAAAAATGGTTAATTTTTATTTTTTTTCAAAATCGATTAACTTTAGTTATGGAGCCTACTAGGATGTCCGGTTAGCACCACATTAAAGTAGAAAGGTTCCTCTTTCCCGTGGTATACCTCTACTATCGGTAACAAAAATGATTTCTTGACCAAAAGTGACCTTATAGTTTTAACCCCGAAACGGACATCTCTAAACGCTCTGATTATACGTAATGTGTAATGATCAGAAAAATGTTTAATTTTTTTTTTTCCAAATCGATTAACTTTAGTTATGGAGCCTACTGGCATGTCCGGTTAGCATCACATTAAGGTAGAAAGGTTCCTCTTTCACGTGGTATACCTCTACTATCGGTAACAAAAATGATTTCTTGACCAAAAATGGCCTTAAACTTTTAACCCCGATACGGACATCTCTAAACGCGCTGTGTATACGTTATGTGTAATGATCAGAAAAATGGTCAATTTTTATTTTTTTTCAAAATCGATTAACTTTAGTTATGGAGCCTACTGGCATGTCCGGTTAGCACCACATTAAAGTAGAAAGGTTCCTCTTTCACGTGGTATACCTCTACTATCGGTAACAAAAATGATTTCTTGACCAAAAGTGACCTCAAAGTTTTAACCCCGACACAGACCCCTCTCTAAACGCGCCGTATATACGTTATGTGTAATGATCAGAAAAATGTTTAATTTTTATTTTTTTCAAAATCGATTAACTTTAGTTATTGAGCCTACTGGCATGTCCGGTTAGCATCACATTAAGGTAGAAAGGTTCCTCTTTCACGTGGTATACCTCTACTATCGGTAACAAAAATGATTTCTTGACCAAAAATGGCCTTAAACTTTTAACCCCGATACGGACATCTCTAAACGCGCTGTGTATACGTTATGTGTAATGATCAGAAAAATGTTTAATTTTTTTTTTTTCAAAATCGATTAACTTTAGTTATGGAGCCTACTGGCATGTCCGGTTAGCATCACATTAAGGTAGAAAGGTTCCTCTTTCACGTGGTATACCTCTACTATCGGTAACAAAAATGATTTCTTGACCAAAAATGGCCTTAAACTTTTAACCCCGATACGGACATCTCTAAACGCGCTGTGTATACGTTATGTGTAATGATCAGAAAAATGGTTAATTTTTATTTTTTTTCAAAATCGATTAACTTTAGTTATGGAGCCTACTAGGATGTCCGGTTAGCACCACATTAAAGTAGAAAGGTTCCTCTTTCCCGTGGTATACCTCTACTATCGGTAACAAAAATGATTTCTTGACCAAAAGTGACCTTATAGTTTTAACCCCGAAACGGACATCTCTAAACGCTCTGATTATACGTAATGTGTAATGATCAGAAAAATGTTTAATTTTTTTTTCTTCAAAATCAATTAACTTTAGTTATGGAGCCTACTGGCATGTCCGGTTAGCATCACATTAAGGTAGAAAGGTTCCTCTTTCACGTGGTATACCTCTACTATCGGTAACAAAAATGATTTCTTGACCAAAAATGGCCTTAAACTTTTAACCCCGATACGGACATCTCTAAACGCGCTGTGTATACGTTATGTGTAATGATCAGAAAAATGGTCAATTTTTATTTTTTTTCAAAATCGATTAACTTTAGTTATGGAGCCTACTGGCATGTCCGGTTAGCACCACATTAAAGTAGAAAGGTTCCTCTTTCACGTGGTATACCTCTACTATCGGTAACAAAAATGATTTCTTGACCAAAAGTGACCTCAAAGTTTTAACCCCGACACAGACCCCTCTCTAAACGCGCCGTATATACGTTATGTGTAATGATCAGAAAAATGTTTAATTTTTATTTTTTTCAAAATCGATTAACTTTAGTTATTGAGCCTACTGGCATGTCCGGTTAGCATCACATTAAAGTAGAAAGGTTCCTCTTTCACGTGGTATACCTCTGCTATCGGTAACAAAATTGATTTCTTGACCAAAAATGGCCTTAAACTTTTAACCCCGATACGGACATCTCTAAACGCGCTGTGTATACGTTATGTGTAATGATCAGAAAAATGGTTAATTTTTATTTTTTTTCAAAATCGATTAACTTTAGTTATGGAGCCTACTGGCATGTCCGGTTAGCACCACATTAAAGTAGAAAGGTTCCTCTTTCACGTGGTATACCTCTACTATCGGTAACAAAAATGATTTCTTGACCAAAAGTGACCTTAAAGTTTTAACCCCGATACGGACATCTCTAAACGCGCTGTATATACGTTATGTGTAATGATCAGAAAAATGATTTTTTTTCAAAATCTATTAACTTTAGTTATGGAGCCTACTGGGATGTCCGAATAGGACCATATTAAAGTAGAAAGGGTCCTCTCTCACGTGGTATACCTCTACTATCGGTAACAAAATGATTTCTTGACCAAAGGTGGCCTTAAAGTTTTAACCCTGATACGGACATCTCTAAACGCGCTGTATATACGTTATGTGTAATGATCCAAAAAATGATTAATTCTCGTGTGGGCAATTGGGCCTTTGAGGTTGCTGCATGGGTCCCGTTACAGTTAAAATATGAAGTCGTTGGTATTTTTGGATACCGCAATGTCCAATAGGGCCAACACCTCTAAACGAATTATCCTGCTTTTTGTTAACATAATCAAATCACGTGTGGGCCATGGGCCCTTGAGGCCATGGTAGAGGATAAATTTGTAGTCATAGGTTTTTCTTTTTTTAATACCCGACAACCTTATGGTCCAGCGCCAATAAAAATAAATCATACTGCTCTCTTTTCACATGATTAAATCATGTGTGGGCCACGGGCCCTTTCTGGCTGCTGTATGGGTCCTGGTACATCATAAAGTTGTTGTTATTAGTATTTTTGGATACCCCAATTTCTAAAGGGTCCAATGCCACTTTAAGAATCTCTGCTCTCATTTCACATAAATGAATCATATGTGGGCCACAGGCCTTTTTTGGTTGCTGCCTGCATGGGCCCATGTACATCATAAAGTTGCTGTAATTAGTATTTTGGGACACCCCAATGTTTAACTGGTGTACCGCAAAATGAATTATCCTTGTCTCTTTTCGCATGATTAATACCATTTTGATGGGCCCTTCTGCAGGGCCCGTCACAAGGTACAATTACTGTCATTGCTATGGTTCTAAAAGTATCTTACTTTGAGTTTTATCCAGCGCTTTTGCCTTGCGTCTTTCACATGATTAAATCAACATTTGAGCCCCCTATTTTAATTGAAGGCACATTTAGACTACATACACGCACATTGTGTGGCACGGCAGCAACACATAACCTTGAATCCTGGTCATAAACGGACATAAGCTGCCCATTAAACCCTCTGTCTCTTTTCAAATCTTCTGGGTTCCCGGTCCAGTTGAGTATCGAATCGATGCAGACTGGGTTGAAAGTAAACGCGGGCCAAGTGCAGTGCAATGCAATAAACTAGGCTCACATCACTGCAAGATGCGAGCCATCATAATGACGTCACAGGTCGATTTACTGCAAATTTATCCTCTACCATGGCCCAGACAACCTCAAGGTCCCATGGCCCACGCGTGATTTGATCATGTGCAAAGACACAAGGATTATTCTATAGTTGCATTGGACCCTTTATACATTGGAGAAACCAAAAAATACCATCTACGACTTTTATCTGTACCGGGCCCCAGGCAACAGCCATAAAGTGCCCATGGCCCACACATAATTTGATTATGTTAACAAAATCAGGATAATTCGTTTAGAGGTGTTGGCCCTATTGGATATTGCGGTATCTAAAAATACCAACGACTTCATTTTTAACTGTAACGGGGCCCATGCAGCAACCTCAAAGGCCCAATTGCCCACACAGGAATTAATCATTTTTTGGATCATTACACATAACGTATATACAGCGCGTTTAGAGAAGGGTCTGTATCGGGGTTAAAACTTCAAGGTCACTTTTGGTCAAGAAATCATTTTTGTTACCGATAGTAGAGGTATACCACGGGAAAGAGGAACCTTTCTACTTTAATGTGGTGCTAACCGGACATCCTAGTAGGCTCCATAACTAAAGTAAATCGATTTTGAAAAAAAATAAAAATTAACCATTTTCCTGATCATTACACATAACGTATATACAGCGCGTTTAGAGATGTCCGTATCGGGGTTAAAACTTCAAGGCAATTTTTGGTCAAGAAATCATTTTTGTTACCGATAGTAGAGGTATATCACGTGAAAGACGAACCTGTCTATTTTAATGTGGTGCTAACCGGACATGCCAGTAGGCTCCATAACTAAAGTTAATCGATTTTGAAAAAAAATAAATATTAAACATTTTTCTGATCATTACACATAACGTATATACAGCGCCTTTAGAGAAGGGTCCGTATCGGGGTTAAAACTTCAAGGTCACTTTTGGTCAAGAAATCATTTTTGTTACCGATAATAGAGGTATACCACGTGAAAGAGGAACCTTTCTACTTTAATGTGGTGCTAACCGGACATGCCAGTAGGCTCCATAACTAAAGTAAATCGATTTTGAAAAAAAATAAAAATTAACCATTTTCCTGATCATTACACATAACGTATATACAGCGCCTTTAGAGATGTTCGGATCGGGGTTAAAACTTTAAGGCAATTTTTGGTCAAGAAATCATTTTTGTTACCGATAGTAGAGGTATATCACGTGAAAGACGAACCTGTCTATTTTAATGTGGTGCTAACCGGACATGCCAGTAGGCTCCATAACTAAAGTTAATCGATTTTGAAAAAAAATAAATATTAAACATTTTTCTGATCATTACACATAACGTATATACAGCGCCTTTAGAGAAGGGTCCGTATCGGGGTTAAAACTTCAAGGTCACTTTTGGTCAAGAAATCATTTTTGTTACCGATAATAGAGGTATACCACGTGAAAGAAGAACCTTTCTACTTTAATGTGGTGCTAACCGGACATGCCAGTAGGCTCCATAACTAAAGTAAATCGATTTTGAAAAAAATAAAAATTAACCATTTTCCTGATCATTACACATAACGTATATACAGCGCGTTTAGAGATGTCCGTATCGGGGTTAAAACTTTAAGGCAATTTTTGGTCAAGAAATCATTTTTGTTACCGATAGTAGAGGTATATCACGTGAAAGACGAACCTGTCTATTTTAATGTGGTGCTAACCGGACATGCCAGTAGGCTCCATAACTAAAGTTAATCGATTTTGAAAAAAAATAAATATTAAACATTTTTCTGATCATTACACATAACGTATATACAGCGCCTTTAGAGAAGGGTCCGTATCGGGGTTAAAACTTCAAGGTCACTTTTGGTCAAGAAATCATTTTTGTTACCGATAATAGAGGTATACCACGTGAAAGAGGAACCTTTCTACTTTAATGTGGTGCTAACCGGACATGCCAGTAGGCTCCATAACTAAAGTAAATCGATTTTGAAAAAAATAAAAATTAACCATTTTTCTGATCATTACACATTTCGTATATACAGCGCGTTTAGAGATGTCCGGATCGGGGTTAAAACTTCAAGGTCACTTTTGGTCAAGAAATCATTTTTGTTACCGATAGTAGAGGTATATCACGTGAAAGACGAACCTGTCTATTTGAATGTGGTGCTAACCGGACATCCTAGTAGGCTCCATAACTAAAGTTAATCGATTTTGAAAAAAATAAAAATTAAACATTTTTCTGATCATTACACACAACGTATATACAGCGCCTTTAGAGAAGGGTCTGTATCGGGGTTAAAACTTCAAGGTCACTTTTGGTCAAGAAATCATTTTTGTTACCGATAATAGAGGTATATCACGTGAAAGAGGAAACTTTCTACTTTAATGTGGTGCTAACTGGACATGCCAGTAGGCTCCATAACTAAAGTTAATCGATTTTGAAAAAAATAAAAATTAAACATTTTTTCTGATCATTACACATTACGTATATACAGCGCCTTTAGAGAAGGGTCCGTAACGGGGTTAAAACTTCAAGGTCACTTTTGGTCAAGAAATCATTTTTGTTACCGATAATAGAGGTATATCACGTGAAAGAGGAACCTTTCTACTTTAATGTGGTGCTAACCGGACATGCCAGTAGGCTCCATAACTAAAGTTAATCGATTTTGAAAAAAATAAAAATTAACCATTTTTCTGATCATTACACATTTCGTATATACAGCGCCTTTAGAGATGTCCGGATCGGGGTTAAAACTTCAAGGTCACTTTTGGTCAAGAAATCATTTTTGTTACCGATAGTAGAGGTATATCACGTGAAAGACGAACCTGTCTATTTGAATGTGGTGCTAACCGGACATGCCAGTAGGCTCCATAACTAAAGTTAATCGATTTTGAAAAAAATAAAAATTAAACATTTTTCTGATCATTACACACAACGTATATACAGCGCCTTTAGAGAAGGGTCCGTAACGGGGTTAAAACTTCAAGGTCACTTTTGGTCAAGAAATCATTTTTGTTACCGATAGTAGAGGTATATCACGTGAAAGAGGAACCTTTCTACTTTAATGTGGTGCTAACCGGACATGCCAGTAGGCTCCATAACTAAAGTTAATCGATTTTGAAAAAAATAAAAATTAACCATTTTTCTGATCATTACACATTTCGTATATACAGCGCCTTTAGATATGTCCGGATCGGGGTTAAAACTTCAAGGTCACTTTTGGTCAAGAAATCATTTTTGTTACCGATAGTAGAGGTATATCACGTGAAAGACGAACCTGTCTATTTGAATGTGGTGCTAACCGGACATGCCAGTAGGCTCCATAACTAAAGTTAATCGATTTTGAAAAAAATAAAAATTAAACATTTTTCTGATCATTACACACAACGTATATACAGCGCCTTTAGAGAAGGGTCCGTAACGGGGTTAAAACTTCAAGGTCACTTTTGGTCAAGAAATCATTTTTGTTACCGATAGTAGAGGTATACCACGTGAAAGAGGAACCTTTCTACTTTAATGTGGTGCTAACCGGACATGCCAGTAGGCTCCATAACTAAAGTTAATCGATTTTGAAAAAAATAAAAATTAAACATTTTTCTGATCATTACACATTACGTATATACAGCGCCTTTAGAGAAGGGTCCGTAACGGGGTTAAAACTTCAAGGTCACTTTTGGTCAAGAAATCATTTTTGTTACCGATAGTAGAGGTATACCACGTGAAAGAGGAACCTTTCTACTTTAATGTGGTGCTAACCGGACATCCTAGTAGGCTCCATAACTAAAGTTAATCGATTTGGAAAAAAATAAAAGTTAACCATTTTTCTGATCATTACACATTACGTATATACAGCGCCTTTAGAGATGTCCGGATCGGGGTTAAAACTTCAAGGTCACTTTTGGTCAAGAAATCATTTTTGTTACCGATAGTAGAGGTATATCACGTGAAAGACGAACCTGTCTATTTGAATGTGGTGCTAACCGGACATGCCAGTAGGCTCCATAACTAAAGTTAATCGATTTTGAAAAAAATAAAAATTAAACATTTTTCTGATCATTACACACAACGTATATACAGCGCCTTTAGAGAAGGGTCCGTAACGGGGTTAAAACTTCAAGGTCACTTTTGGTCAAGAAATCATTTTTGTTACCGATAGTAGAGGTATACCACGTGAAAGAGGAACCTTTCTACTTTAATGTGGTGCTAACCGGACATGCCAGTAGGCTCCATAACTAAAGTTAATCGATTTTGAAAAAAATAAAAATTAAACATTTTTCTGATCATTACACATTACGTATATACAGCGCCTTTAGAGAAGGGTCCGTAACGGGGTTAAAACTTCAAGGTCACTTTTGGTCAAGAAATCATTTTTGTTACCGATAGTAGAGGTATACCACGTGAAAGAGGAACCTTTCTACTTTAATGTGGTGCTAACCGGACATCCTAGTAGGCTCCATAACTAAAGTTAATCGATTTGGAAAAAAATAAAAGTTAACCATTTTTCTGATCATTACACATTACGTATATACAGCGCCTTTAGAGATGTCCGGATCGGGGTTAAAACTTCAAGGTCACTTTTGGTCAAGAAATCATTTTTGTTACCGATAGTAGAGGTATATCACGTGAAAGACGAACTTGTCTATTTTAATGTAGTGCTAACCGGACATCCTAGTAGTCTTCATAACTAAAGTTAATCGATTTTGAAAAAAATAAAAATTAACCATTTTTCTGATCATTACACACAACGTATATACAGCGCCTTTAGAGAAGGGTCTGTATCGGGGTTAAAACTTCAAGGTCACTTTTGGTCAAGAAATCATTTTTGTTACCGATAGTAGAGGTATACCACGGGAAAGAGGAACCTTTCTACTTTAATGTGGTGCTAACCGGACATCCTAGTAGGCTCCATAACTAAAGTAAATCGATTTTGAAAAAAAATAAAAATTAACCATTTTCCTGATCATTACACATAACGTATATACAGCGCGTTTAGAGATGTCCGTATCGGGGTTAAAACTTTAAGGCAATTTTTGGTCAAGAAATCATTTTTGTGACCGATGGTAGAGGTATACCACGTGAAAGAGGAACCTTTCTTCTTTAATGTGGTGCTAACCGGACATGCCAGTAGGCTCCATAACTAAAGTTAATCGATTTTGAAAAAAATAAAAATTAACCATTTTTCTGATCATTACACATTACATCTATACGGCGCGTTTAGAGATGTCCGTATCGGGGTTAAAACTTTAAGGCAATTTTTGGTCAAGAAATCATTTTTGTTACCGATGGTAGAGGTATACCACGTGAAAGAAGAACCTTTCTACTTTAATGTGGTGCTAACCGGACATGCCAGTAGGCTCCATAACTAAAGTTAATCCATTTTGAAAAAAATAAAAATTAACCATTTTTCTGATCATTACACATTACATCTATACGGCGCGTTTAGAGATGTCCGTATCGGGGTTAAAACTTTAAGGTCACTTTTGGTCAAGAAATCATTTTTGTTACGGATAGTAGAGGTATACCACGTAAAAGAGAAACCTTTCTACTTTAATGTGGTGCTAACCGGACATGCCAGTAGGCTCCATAACTAAAGTAAATCGATTTTGAAAAAAATAAAAATTAACCATTTTTCTGATCATTACACACAACGTATATACAGCGCGTTTAGAGAAGGGTCTGTATCGGGGTTAAAACTTCAAGGTCACTTTTGGTCAAGAAATCATTTTTGTTACCGATAGTAGAGGTATACCACGTGAAAGAGGAACCTTTCTACTTTAATGTGGTGCTAACCGGACATGCCAGTAAGCTCCATAACTAAAGTTAATCGATTTTGAAAAAAATTAAAATTAACCATTTTTCTGATCATTACACATTACATCTATACGGCGCGTTTAGAGATGTCCGAATCGGGGTTAAAATTTTAAGGTCACTTTTGGTCAAGAAATCATTTTTGTTACGGATAGTAGAGGTATACCACGGGAAAGAGGAACCTTTCTACTTTAATGTGGTGCTAACCGGACATGCCAGTAGGCTCCATAACTAAAGTTAATCGATTTTGAAAAAATAAAAATTAACCATTTTTCTGATCATTACACATAACGTATATACAGCGCGTTTAGAGATGTCCGTATCGGGGTTAAAACTTTAAGGGAATTTTTGGTCAAGAAATCATTTTTGTTACCGATGGTAGAGGTATACCACGTGAAAAAGGAACCTTTCTACTTTAATGTGGTGCTAACCGGACATGCCAGTAGGCTCCATAACTAAAGTTAATCGATTTTGAAAAAAATAAAAATTAACCATTTTTCTGATCATTACACATTACATCTATACGGCGCGTTTAGAGATGTCCGTATCGGGGTTAAAAATTTAAGGTCACTTTTGGTCAAGAAATCATTTTTGTTACCGATAGTAGAGGTATACCACGTAAAAGAGAAACCTTTCTACTTTAATGTGGTGCTAACCGGACATGCCAGTAGGCTCCATAACTAAAGTTAATCGATTTTGAAAACAATAAAAATTTACCATTTTTCTGATCATTACACATTACGTATATACAGCGCCTTTAGAGATGTCCGTATCGGGGTTAAAAGTTTAAGGCAATTTTTGGTCAAGAAATCATTTTTGTTACCGATAGTAGAGGTATACCACGGGAAAGAGGAACCTTTCTACTTTAATGTGGTGCTAACCGGACATGCCAGTAGGCTCCATAACTAAAGTTAATCGATTTTGAAAAAAATAAAAATTAACCATTTTTCTGATCATTACACATTACGTATATACGGCGCGTTTAGAGATGTCCGTATCGGGGTTAAAAGTTTAAGGTCACTTTTGGTCAAGAAATCATTTTTGTTACCGATAGTAGAGGTATACCACGTAAAAGAGAAACCTTTCTACTTTAATGTGGTGCTAACCGGACATCCTAGTAGGCTCCATAACTAAAGTTAATCGATTTTGAAAAAAAAAATCATTTTTCTGATCATTACACATTAAGTATATACAGCGCGTTTGGGGTTTTATTTTCGCCAATCTAGCGTTTTTTCGTCAACTGTCGCTGGTAACACTGGTTATAACAAACACACACGACCGCAGTTGTAGTACTGTGTGTCATGTCTTACTGTCCTTTTTTCCTTAGTGGCTGCTGTTAGTGTCTGCTCTTAGTGGCTGCTACCTTCAATGAGGCGGCTAGACCTGTTTGAACGTAGCAGCCACTAAGAGCAGCCACTAAGAGCAGCCAATAGTGTATACATCAACGTTACACGCCGTTGGCCACTGATGTTTGTACACTGTGACGAGCGCTGGGTACGCTGTGGCGGAAAAGTGGATCCCCAGCAGCTACTAAGGGCAGCCTAAATTAGCGGACAATAACAAGACTGTTACTTGTTCTTACCTGTTTTAAAGCGATAATAATTAACGCTATGCATACTGTAAAATGCCAATAATTGCACCATATGAGAGATGAGATGTTGCTCTTTCATTTGATATAATTCTGGAATTTAATGGTGGACGATTTCTGCATCCATATTGAACTGAAACTTGTAATCCTACCAAATCTTGTGGAGAAAGGCGTAAATTGCGGCAATTTTTATACCATTTTTTTTTCTTTTTCAAATGTCTAAACAATTAATTTATGAGAATATGCAACATTCAAGAGAGGTACAATGACGATGTTAAATTATTCCTCTTACACGTGGTATGAAAAAAACAGTCAGTAACACTTTGATTTATTGAAATTCGATGGCTACAAACCGTTCGATCCTAACAGGAGTGGGATGCAAATGGGGAAATTAGCTCGAAAAGCGGTAATGTGTTATGATCCAAACATATTATTATTTCAAAATCGATTAATTTGAGTTATCGACCTAGTTAGGATGTCCGGTTAGCATCACATGAAAGAATAAAATTTCTTCTTTCACGTGTTATACCTCTAATATTGGTAACAAAGCCGATTTTTTGACCAAAAGTAGCCTAGAAGTTTTAAAATATTGATTTTTTTTCTTCAAAATCGATTAATTTTAGTTATGGAGCCTATTGAGATGTTCGGTTAGCACCACATTCAAGTAGACAGGTTCATCTTTCACGTGGTATATCTCTACTATCGGTAACAAAACCGATTTCTTGACCAAAAGTGACCTCAAAGTTTTAACCCGATACGGACCACCCTCTGAACGCGCTGTATATACGTAATGCGTAATGATCAGAAAACTGTTTAAAATTTTTTCTTTTCAAATCGATTTTTGTTACCGATAGTAGAGGTATACCACGTCTCTAAACGCGCTGTATATACGTTATGTGTAATGATCAGAAAACTGCACCACATCAAAGTAGAAAGGTTCCTCTTTCACGTGGTATGCCTCTACTATCGGTAACAAAAATGATTTCCTGACCAAAAGTGGCCTTAAAGTTTTAACCCCGATACGGACATCTCCAAACGCGCTGTATATACGTAATGTGTAATGATCAGAAAGCTGTTTAATTTTTTTATTTTTTTCAAAATCGATTAATTTTAGTTATGGAGCCTACTGGGATGTCCGGTTAGCACCACATCAAAGTAGAAAGTGTCAAGAAATCATTTTTGTTACCGATAGTAGAGGTATACCACGTGAACGAGAAACCTTTATACTTTAATGTGGTGCTAACCGGACATCCCAGTAGGCTCCATAACTAAAATTAATCGATTTTAGAAGGAAAAAAAAACCTTTCTTATTTACGCACTAATTGAACAACACACTCGACCGCAGCGCCAGTTATAACTAAAACACACGACCGCAGTTGTAGTACTGTGTGTCATGTCTTACTGTCCTTTTCTCTTAGTGGCTGCTGTTAGTGTCTGCTCTTAGTGGCTGCTACCTTCAATGAGGCATAGTAGTAGGCTAGGCCTACTAATCAGTAGTTTGGTTACATACCTGGTAATGGTGTAGGCTAGGCCCACTATAATCGGTAGTTTGGTTACGCGTACCTGGTAATATTATAGTAGCAGCATAGGCTCACGCTGAAGATGTGTGTCATGCATTGGATTCCGGGCTTACATAGCGTACCGAATATGCATGGTTGTATACTAATGGTGTGTCGTAACACGTAGCCGGCCCTCAATAAAAGTGTAGTACAATTCATTGGCATTTTCATGAAAATTTATTCTGATGTTAATTCGGTCATTAGAATGTTCATTAGTACAATTGGTCAAGAAAGCACTGACTAATATAATATTTATGAGTGGAAATATTCTACTTTCTGTACGTGTGGTATTTAGAAGCAACAACTCTTATTGGAAGGACGCCACAACTTAAAAGAGCGGTATTTGCATCATTTAAAACTGCACTGGCGCGAGATGATTATTCCTTTTCTGCTCAATATGAGAAACTTTTCTGCTATACAAAAATAAAATCATAGTAGCCTTATTAATGTTACCTTCGTAAACAGCAGTTTTTTTAGTATATATAGATTTGAATCCTTCTCTGTTTCAAAACTTTAGAGGCAAACCCCGATAATATGTCTCCTAAGCAACATAACAAGACTTAATCTACAATGATACTTACATACTTACAAAACGTATATTATTTTGCAGTGCCGTCAATTAGCGAAAGGAATAAAGGGCAGAAAAGGAACACCAGTGAGTGGATTTTTATTTGAATTTTACAATTCGGTTTTGGTTTTGTTTTTATCTTAAACTTGTTATGCTGTTTATGAAATATAACATTGTTATTGATCAAGGAAAGTTACAATCCATGATATTGATCACTGAATATTGTTATATCGTCATTCGTTTTATATTGTCAAAGAACGTAGTTAATCAGGAAAAAAAAAGTTGATGCTGATACATCAACTGGTTCATATCGTTGTGCTGTTAATATCAGTTTTCTGTGATTTTCTCTAATCCATTGAATAATGCTGGCATGTATTTCTTTCTTAAGTTAACCTTGTCAATTGAGGGCGCTATTTCCCAAATCAATTGGTTACTATCTTTGTGGCATATTTTTTTTTCACAGTAAGATGTTGATACGTCAGTAGGTTATTTTCTCAAATCAATTGATTAATGATTATTACGTTATAATTAAAGTTGTTTACATCAGGAAGTTGTATCTCAAACTGATTATTGATATCGTTTTAATGCTATATTTCTCAAGTCAAGTTACTTATATCGCTTTTATGCTATATTTCTCAAGTCAATAAGTTTACTTATTCAAGCTTGTTTTCTTTATGGTTAGTGTTTGACGACATAGAAATGACCAAACAAGGTCATGCGTCATTAATTACTTTCTAACATATCAATTTTTCCAAAATAATCCTACCAATACTTCGTTTGTGACAATCTTTCCGAACAGTGTGTGAAAGGAAGAATGGGTGAAAAGGGGGAACCCCCGAAGCCAAATCTGCTGGTAAGATTGTATATATAAATATATATAATATATATATATATATATATATATATATATATATATATATATATATATATATATATATATATATATATTTATTTATGGACCAACTGGGAAGAACCAGTGACCTCAAGGGTTAAAAAGCCCTACAGCCGCTATGTCAACTGAGTTAACATCTTACGATCCCTGTAAGGCGGTACGGGGTTGGGGATGGGGTGGCGAGGGAGGTAGGGGGGGGGGGGGTGGCGAGGGATGGGCGCTGTCAGAAGGAAGCCACGGTACAATTTGTTTTACCACGATGAGCTACGGATCATACCGCTGTTCCATTCAACTTATTTCAGTCAAACGGAATTTGTTATTTGTTATTTTTAATAATTATTAATTTGATGCAAAGATATTTAGTAATTTTTAAAGTAAATGACAAATTATCATGCTGATTGGAAACCGAGTACAGAAAAATGTAAACGTAATTCTATTAACGGATGCTTTAGTCTGCGGTGAGAAGGTCTCCCCTTTTGACCTGAAGATGCTGCGCGTTTTCGTGTGCTTTGGTTCTGACCTCTTGGTGACCCTTCGTAATACCTTGACTGTCCTAGAAAAGGGTCCCGATGGGATTTTAAACGACTGCCCAGACTGACGGATGTGTTTGGGTACATCTGGCAGCTAAAGCGACGACAAGAGCAAGAAGCAAAAGAACGATGTCACCATGGCAGTTGAACAAAGAAAGTCGCCAGCTTTTTCTTTGCCACATTTCAATCACTTATCGACAGAGGAAATCTCTAAAACTTCTACCAAATAGAATTCGCGAGTGACGGAGGAGTTTGTCAGTCAAATCCGAATCATTCCATCGGCCGTAATGATCGCGATTTATAACGACGAGGTTTACTGATCACTCTATAAACTAAACTAATGTAACAGTTGCGTAGCAAGAACCCCCCCCCCCTCACCGCACCCAACCCTCCCCCACCCACTTCCCCATAAAAAAAAACACGGGATAAGTGTGGAAGCTCATTTTTCAGAGCGTGAAACGTTTACTTCTGACCTAGACCTAAGCAAGGAATAGGCTATGTGATGCATGTCCCCCTAACCACCCCACCCTCAATCCTAAGCTCCCTCCCCACCCCTCAATCTTACGCCTATGACTATAAAGACTATGACTATGCAGACAAAAAAAAAACACGAAATATCTTGCGCATTTATATACCTAGGGATTGACTCAATTGCAAAGCATATCAATACATGTATATTGTAGTAGAATAGAGATGTTGAATTAATTGTTACACATGAAGTAGCTCTAATTGAAATAAGTTATACCTTGATTTTCGAATTGTTTTTTAACAGGGTCCAGAAGGACCGCCTGGCCCCAAGGGTGAGAAAGGTGGGACTGGTCCAAAAGTAAGTTATTCTCTTTTAATGTTAGTACCAATATTTTGTATTATTATTATGATTATGATGATGATGATGATGATGATGATGATGATGATGATGATGATGATGATGATGATGATGATGATGATGATGATGATGATGATGATGATGATGATGATGATGATGATGATGATGATGATGATGATGATGATGATGATGATGATGATGATGATGATCATGATGATGATCATGATCATGATCATGATCATGATGATCATGATGATGATGATGATGATGATGATGATCATGATGATGATCATGATCATGATCATGATCATGATGATGATCATGATGATGATCATGATGATGATGATCATGATGATGATCATGATTATCATGATTATCATGATTATTATGATTATTATTATTATTCGTATGCCACCGTGATTCACGCTTCTAAGAAAGTGAACGTGTTTTTTTTTCTTTCTTCTTAAAATTTTCTTGTTATTAAAATCAGGATAAAATATTAGCTATTCAATTATTTGAAGAAATAGGTGAACACAATTTCGAGATAAATTTATGAAAATTGCCGATAAACTTCTTATTAATCTTGCAGGGGGGTGAAGGTGCCCTGCCAAAACCAGGCGTTGATGCACCACAGGTAAGTTGGTGATACACTTTTTTCACTTCCGGTCTCCTTTTTCCTTTCTTACCCCTAGATACCCAATGTCAAGTGAATATGATTTCAGCATTCTATTTTTTTTTTTTTCGGCACGAGCGCTATTAATGACGTCACACCGTTCCAGAAGTAATACAAAAAACGTCGTGTTTTACTGAAGCCATTTAAAAAAAAAAATCTAAGGTCCTAACATTCAAGTAAGCGAATCCAGAGTATTGGAGTTATTGTTCCTTTTTAAAACAGAAGGGGTAGTGACCACCCCCCCCCCCAACCCTTCAGCCTTTCTCATCATTTCCATGTTCACAGGTTTTCCTATGTTATAATCCACTTTCGTTCCATTTCACTTTCAAAGTCTGCTCTATTCATTATATTTTTGGGGGCACTATTCTGGTATATTCTTTGCCGTCTGTCCGTCCGTCTGTGTCTCTTAACTGTGTTCTTACTTTATGTTAGTTTCCAGTAAGAAGATCCTGCTAAGATCGAAACATCAGGCTCTCTACTCTAACTCTTACGTATTGAAAATAATTATGATTAATGTTGCTACTCAATCTTGTTGATAATTTTTGTTTGGCAGCCGGACTGCACGCTTTCAACCCAAACTGCATCTCCAGGCTTAATTATAGACGTTAGTATCTCATCGGTTCTGTATTCGTTTAAATTTAACTTGTTGTTCATGATTGTGAAGTGTCGACCAGTTATATGTAGAGAAACACCATCCGTTTCACATAATTATGTCTGAAGAAAAATCTATACTCATGTTACAAGTTAATATCAGCATACAAATATTAAACTAACTATATTTTATACAATTATATAAACATGTTTACAACTCAAATCATCAGCATATCTGAGGATAAATTCAACCTGAATAATGTTTTCGATTTTTTTCCCCCCACCCTACCGGCGTTCACAATATAAGCGTTGCCATGCCTTCTCACAATTTTATATAGAATTTATATCAACATGTTCGGTGAACAATACAAGTATGAGAAATGTTACAAATATAAGACCTCGCCAACATTATCCATATACAGGCCCTGGGATTAACTCCCAGTACATAATTTTGCAGAAAGATAGGCATCATGCTAATTATTAATGACGAGGTCAATTTTGTTACCTGACATACGGATATTTCTCCTTACATTATGAAACAAATTGCGTTCGAGAAGATTGTGCGTTATAAAGGCTCTAAAGTGAACATTACGTAGTGTTATTGCAACTTTGAATTGAGTGGAAGAGAAATAACAGTGCTGCGCTCTGAAAAAGTTACCTTTCCTTTTCTTGCAAGTGAAGTTTTCGGCTCGTCGCTACAAAATGCAGATAGTAATGAAACGTGATACCTTGTTATCTTTAGCTGGACCTGAGATGTCCATCGCTGTATCGTTTGTACACTGTGCTGTGGGTATTGACCGCAGCTGTATGTACTGACTGTACACTAGTGTCTAATTACCGAAGGTAGCAAGCTGTGTGCGTATTTTCTGGGATCGATGGTGGTGTCTAACACTTCTGTTACACCTCATTTGAAGCTAGGTCAGATTACCGGCATTAGACGTTTCTTTTTGCGCGAGTCTTCCCACCCTAAGGATTTGATTAACGATGTCATGTCTATCAACGAAAACTCCAAATCACTCAATTGTCTGCGTTTTTCATAGGTGTAGTTCCTTAGAAATGATGATCTCAAAATAATTAATGTTTTGTGCCTATGCAACGTACAATTGAGCAGAGTTGGACCACAAAATGTCTGCTGTGTCAAGTTCTTTCATACCCTTAAGTTGACACATTCGTTGATAAGCTACTGCTGTAGTGTAGGCCTAAGTATATATCCATTAACTTTGAATGCTGTTTGCTATGCTCTGCACCTCTAAGCTCAGACACCAGAGAGTAGTAGTATTATATTGAGGTAATTTTGCTTATTTTTAGGGAGTAAGATTTCCAAAGCCAAAAAACATGCAAAACTGGGGGGGGGGGGGAGTGTTAAAAGCTTTAAAAAACAAACACAATTTGATCTGCATATACCTGGAATGGATTCAAACTCATGAAATGTGTAACTCTGCTTGGCTGTGAAAAGTTTAGGTTGCCTGCTGTATCGATGCTAGTAATATTTGAAGGTTCGTCAATTATGAATTCCTTTAATATAAAACTTGCACTTATTTCCTTTTCACGTATTAAACAATTTGATAAGTTGATAAGTTATTAAAATCATATGGTAATATTTCTTTCCTAATATTTAGTCGATATTTGCTGTTGGCGGAGATCCCGGAGATCATGGATTTGATGGGTTTGCGGTAAGTCAAAGACAAAACCAAATATGGAAAAGGTAATAATGGGGACGTCGATGACAAGCACGAATACAGTGACGACAGCGATCGAGAAGGATATATGACGACGAAGATGACGATGGTGGTAGTGATGTTGATAGTGATGGTGATTGCGATGACGGGGATAGTGGTGGTGGTGATTGCGAGAACAAGGGCAAGGGTGAGGTCGTGACGAATTGCTGGGACGAGGAATATACTGACACGGGGAAGACGACCACGTTAGCGAGGACGATATGGTGGAGATTACAATCACGACCATCAAATTGATGATGACCACGACCAAGATCGTGATTGTCGAGGGCGACGATGAATACGACTACACGGTGACGACATAGATGACAAAGACAACTATGAGACGGCGAGAACGATGACGACTATGAGGTGGGGAGGACGATAACGATGACGACTGTAAGGGGGAAGGAAGACAACAATGTCGACTCTGAGGGGGAAGGACGATAACAATGACGACTGTGAGGGGGCAAGGACGATAACGATGACGACTGTGAGGGGGAAGGACGACAACAATGACGACTGTGAGGGGGATGGAAGTTAACGACTGTAAGGGGAGGGCGATGACGATGATGATCACAATAATGAGGGAAGGGGGAAGATGAGAACGATGATGATGATGATGATGATGATGATGATGATGATGATGATGATGATGATGATGATGATGATGATGATGATGATGATGATGATGATGATGATGATGATGATGATGATGATGATGATGATGATGATGATGATGATGATGATGATGATGATGATGATGATGATGATGATGATGATGATGATGATGATGATGATGACGATGATGATCATGATTATCATCATGATCATGATGATCATCATGATCATGATCATCATGATGATGATGATCATGATCATGATATTTGTTTTTCCCCTACTGTAGGGTGCTAAGGGAGTTAAAGGCGCTGCAGGAACTCCAGCAACTCCTGGAAGTGTTGTAAGTATTGTTTTAGTTTAAATCAGAGTCCAACTGTTACGGGCAAATATCTTCACCAAAATACTATGGAACGCCGTTTCACGAAATTCGTTCAGTTTCTGTTCGGACATTCAGAATCTTTCTCTGAACCATGACTCTTTAATGGCTAGTTTTGATGTACTTTCTTTATTCACCAATGTTCCTATTGAATATAAAATTGATGTTATTCTAAATTACATATATATACAAAAACGCATTGTTTGTACAATTGAACGTGTTGATCTATTTTTAACAATTCAATGTATGAGCAAATTGATGGGTGTGCCATGGGCTCTTCCTTGAGTGTCTGTTTAGCCAACTTGTTTATGTGCCACCTTGAGGAGAAATTGATCCAAATTTGTCCTAAACTTAACTTTTATAGAAGATATGTGGATGACATGTTTGTAGTTATTTCAGCAGACTATGTGGATGATTTTCTACAGGTATTGAACTCTTTTCATAAATCAATTCAATTTTACTTAAGAAATGGAATACGGGGGTAAATGTTCTTTTCTAGATATAGACATTTTCAGAATGGTTGGTTCCAGCGGTACTGACACTATCGCCACTTCCGTTTTCCGTAAGAAAACTTTTACAGGGTTGTTTATTAATTGGAAATCCTGGTGCCCCAAAAAGTATAAAATTGCGGTTATTAAGGCTTTGCATGAACGCGCACGTAGATTGTGTTCGTCGGATTCCTTGTTCGTTCATGAATTGCAATTTACTAGACGCATTTTTACTTTAAATGGGGTTACCCTAGGAAGTTGTTGCATGAAATGGAGAACTATACTTCTAAATTAAGAAAACAACTGGGCATGGGTCCTGTAATTAAATTTGATCATGGGGAGACCAAAGAAAATACTGTTTATGTTAAATTACGATACTGTGGCCCCAGCAGTGATAAACTCGCTAAGACTTTAGGTAGTTACATTAAAGGGTTTTGTGATGACAATATTCATATCAAAATAAAATTTCTGCTTTGTTCAATTTCAAGGATGCTTATAAGTTAGATTATGCCAACAATGTTGTATATAGGATAAACTGCCCGGACTGTGATTCCTTTTATGTCGGAGAAACCAATAGACGGCTTAAGGATAGATTCAAAGAACATCTGATGAGCTCTTTTGGTGGTCAGAAAGGCGCTATTAACCTTCATTGTACTGCGCACAAACATAATCTGCCTACTTTTGTTGACCATTGTGCCGCTATTGGTAATGAACCCCAGTGGTTCAGGAGGTAGATTAAGGAGAGTCTCCTAATAAAAGACTTAAATGCTGACTTAAATTGAAACGTAGCGAGCTACGGGTTGAAGCTATTCTAATCCCTATTTACTTTTTATTGCTGGTTGTTCTAATCATTCCTAGTTTAAAAATTCACTCATGTTTATCACTATTGTCGTCTTCGGATGTATATTAGCACTTGTATTTAATTGATCTTGTACAATTGCCTGACGATGGAGTGGTGACCACTCCGAAATATAGCAGTATGTCGTTGTTAAGAATATTCGCTTGTTTATCTTTTATATTATCAGTATGGACCACTACTATTTATATATATATATATATATATATATATATATATATAGATATATATATATATATATATACATATATATATATATATATATATATATATATATATATATATATATATATATATATATATATATATATATATATATATATATATATATATATATATATATATATATATATATATATAAACCCTGTTCAATTTGGTATCTAAAACCGCGTACGTATGCACAACCTATGTATACAAAAACGCGAACTTGTGAACAAAGTAGGTATACAAAAACGTGTACATTATTGTGCACACTTTACGAACTGGCAGGAATACATGTTAAACGACATATACAATACGGTTTCCATATAGAAGTTTGACTAATGTTGAAACAATCCATTCATCACAGATGTTTGCAAGCTCCCATTGTAAAGCATAGCATGATCTTGATGATAACATCAAGTTATGATCATTAATCATATCTGATGTTGGCCACCTTCTTATCTTTAAAGAGGTTATGAAATGAAAAAATTTCATGTCTTGGAATGGTTTATCTTCATTACTACAACACCACCCATGCACAACTTTCCGTAAATACGGCTTCAAACGCCAGAAATTCGCTGTCAAAGTATTCCCTAGAGACCTCTCGAGCTGCCACTCGTAAAAAAAAGCAAAGCTGCCCACAGCAGTTCATCTGACGTCATCAAAGGAACCATTTCAGCCAAAGCCGACTCCCCGCTGTTTACCGATACGGCATTATACAGTTTACAACTTGTAACCACAACACTCTTCTCATCAATAGTCTTCTCTCGAATCTTCCGATTCCGACGAAATAGGACTTCACCTCTCAGGACATTCGTAAGCTTTGACTAAAATTATTTTCTTGAGGAACAAGCGGGGGAAATAGTTTTGAGGGTGATGAAGATAATATCGGTGTTTTTCCCTATCAATTGAGCCCCTTGCAGAAGAATTGTAAAACGATCCCGATGGCCGAGACGCGTCGCTGCCGTGTGAAGTCCCCGAGCAGAACGTTTGGACGACCCTGAACCGAAACTGATCGGTTGAGTATAAACAAAACCACCGTTATTAAGACCTTCATATGATTTAAATTATCTCGAATGTCAATGATCCTACTACTTAACTTGTCTTACAGTGCAAGGAAAATGTGACGTTCTGTACAGTGCAAGTGCAACCATAGTACTAGTAGTGGTACCATGGGTCTAGACCTAACTAATAGACGTTGTATAACAGGCTAGCCCGTGTAATTGTATCATCCAACTGTTACTCAAAATCACAACACAACGCCAGTTTTACCTGCACAAAAAAAAACCTTGCAGATCTAGTAGTGATTGTTCTGAAACCAACTGGCTTTAAGTTTTGTGCAAAATATTAGATAACCCCCCCCCCCCCAAAATCGTCATTTGCTGTATCGAGGAGGCCTAGGCTATGGTCATAACAAGTAATTTGAAATCAGTGTAGGCCTACAGGCACTCATAACGTTGTGTATGTGTAGTGTTTTGAGCGAGTCGTGTTCAAATTCTTCGATTTCTATCATCTTTTGGAAAAGCTTGCAGTAGAAATCCGTCTTTACTTGTGGTGGAGCAACCTGATATCACATATCGGCTCGGCATATTTAACAGTAACGAGATAAATTTACGTAAAAACAAACTCCAAACACCAAATCTCAATTACTACGGAGCGCTGCAACAGTGCAATGTTGTGTGTTCTCAGACGTTTAAGAATGTAAACATAGCGTCTCGGAAGTGAGCTGAGTTCCTCGACTGACGTCACGCCGCATTACCATAAATACAACAATTTTTCGAAAGTTTTTATTACCCTAGAATTTTTGATCGTTTATTCCTCGAGGATGCAAGCTTCGTTTGACACAAATTGGGTATCATTGGGAAGCTACGAGTATACAGAATACGATGAGAAAGATTTTTTTTTTCCATTTCATAACCTCTTTAATCCTTTCTCAGGGTGTGCCTGGACCGCCAGGACTTCCAGGACCGTCGGGAAGAGATGGAGATTTTGTGAGTTGCTGTCTTAGAAGTATTACCGTAAAAGCTGATGGCATGGCAACTAGTTAAGCGTAGTACGTTTGAACGAATATAATATTGACCATCTATATCCAATGGTTGCCTATCATAGTGTTCATTTATTACTCTACCGTTTCACATAGGCCCATGTGTGTTGAACTTAAAGACAGTCATCGGCCGACACATCGGTGACACTAGGAAAGGAGATAGTGTGGCCAATCAAGATACGGTGGGACCGAAGGGAGAGGGAGAGGGGGGTCACGTTTCACTCCCAGTTTTGTTGTGAAAAACCTCAAACGTTCCCCCTTTGATTAATAACAGTTAAGGTACACGCTCTTTACTTTTTTATGAAGTTAAAAGTTGTATAAGCAGCAAGTTAGGAGTTTTCAAGTGTGGCAAGTGAACCGGCCTCAATCTGAAACTATATATATATATATATATATATATATATATATATATATATATAGAAAATTTTTGCCCAATGAAGAATTTTTGACTGTTTAAGTTGTACTGATTATATGCACGTTATACATTTATCGTAAACTATAGGAACTCTTTTTGTAATAAGCTGCCTTTCAGTCGAGGGGCTGAATTCCCCTGATTTTAGTCTGGGGGAACTCGGTCTTCCCTCGCCCCCCCCTCCCTCTCCTTACTCCACCTCATCATCTTGAAGTATACATGGTTGAAATCCTGAAGGAGACAAAGAAAGATGCTAGATATTGAAACTGGATGGGTATATTTATTTGTTGTTTTCCTTATTTGCATTTAGGGTGAGGTAGGTGTCCCTGGAACCTCAGCAAATGGGAGAGACGGCCTTTTTGTAAGTAGATTGCTTTATTCATTATCTTCTCCCAGCATAATTGTTATAGCATATCATGTTAATGTGTGATACGTCAATCCCCAACTAGCTTTATACGAGTTTAATTAACTGGTCACTTCCCCTGTACTGAAACTTCAAAGCTTTCTGGTTCAAGTCCAGGGTAACTCGACAAAGTCCAGGTTAGTCCAGGTTAGTTCGACAAAGGCCTACCTGTTATTTAACCCGTGTTACCGGGCTGTGTCTCACTTCCCATTTCCTCATCTTTCCAACTTTTGTTCATCCATGGATGAAACATTATTCCTCTGTCCTAAATTTATTGCTAACTTGGATACCTGTGCATGCCTACGTAGAGGTGCTTAATGGCGCTACATGCATGTAGTTAGTGTCCATATTGCCGGCCATCGGATTTTACGAAAACACAAAACAGCATCTACTGAAGTATAATGCTGCCTTGTTAACTTTAAGCTTCAAGGTAGGGTTGGATATGTTCGTAAAAGCATCTTGTGATACTAAAACATTACCTGGTAGATGGAATGATGGCGTAAAATATGTCAAATATTCAGTATTAATGTTAAATGTTACCCGTCAATATATGTTCGTCAGAAATGTAGACCTTTGAAATGCATGCATAAAGCATCTTTCGCAGTTTGAAAAAAAAGTTGATGATGATGATGATGATGATGATGATGATGATGATGATGATGATGATGATGATGATGATGATGATGATGATGATGATGATGATGATGATGATGATGATGATGATGATGATGATGATGATGATGATGATGAAGATGATGATGATGATGATGATGATGATGATGATGATGATGATGATGATGATGATGATGACGACGACGATTATTATTATTATTATTAGTAGTAGTAGTATTAGTATTAGTATTATGATGATGATGATGATGATGATGATGATGATGATGATGATGATGATGATGATGATGATGATGATGATGATGATGATGATGATGATGATGATGATGATGATGATGATGATGATGATGATGATGATGATGATGATGATGATGATGATGATGATGATGATGATGATGATGATGATGATGATGATGATGATGATGATGATGATGATGATGATGATGATGATGATGATGATGATGATGATGATGATGATTATGATTATGATTATGATTATTATTATGATTATGATTATGATTATTATTATTATTATTATTATTATTATTATTATTATTATCATTATCTGAATTTTATAGCATCCATTTATCGACAACTTCTTCCTTTGCAGATAAGGCCGTTGTATCGAGGTCCAAATGTAAGTTATTTTGACAAAATTTATACAAAGTTATAACAATCTACTAAGGTTGCACGGAATTCCGTTTATTAAAATTATTTATTTGTTACTAAGGTATTTCCAATGATACTTACTACTTTTAAATGGACACAAAACTTAACTGTAATCAACACAATTTACCGTTATTATTTTTAGTTTCTTTAATGTACATGTTTTTAGATGCACACCTAACATATCGTTGTCTGCTGTTTTACCTGAAACGACGTATCGGGTTATATTTTCCGGAATCTTAACTTTCTTGTAATATTCTAGCATTGGTCACATTAGACGGTACAAAAAAATAAAGTCTACGCATAATACATCTCTAATGTTCATCTCTTCACATCAATGGATAGCCTAACATGCAAAACATATGAGGCCTATCCATGAAATACTAACCTATACATATGGCCGAGGCTAGGTTTAAGATGGTATAACCCGTGACAGAAAAGAGTATGCGCTTATCGTCTACTCTGTTAATTGAAACCTCAATCTCATCTTCTTGTTCCTAACTCGAGAACAATTGAAACGTAGGCTATATTCGACTGCAGGTTAACTCATCGATTCTTCCGGGGATTCGAAATTTCTTGCTGATTTGGTTATCCTTGAATACTTTTACTAGCTGCCAATGTTTTCCTCGATACAGTTGGGAATTTCATCGACTTGAAAATACGACATTTGAGATCAAGGCTAATTATTTGTTTTGCCTTTGATAATAATTTAATAAATATTATGTAAAGAAGAAAGAAAAAACAGAAAAAAAAAAACATCATAAGCTGAATTGCCGTAGTGACATGATTCAGTCTATTGCTGCTACATACATTTACAAAATATTTCAAAATTAAAAAAATACAAAAAAAACATACATATCTTTGCTTTGTAATACGTTATACCCCCCAATCCCCAATACCCACGAGCTATATGCCCATGGGTAAATGGAATGGCAATGAATAAGCCATAAAAGTGTATCTTTTTTTTTTACTTTTTTACATATAATGACATCCAATTATATTTCCAAGTTGCATATAGGATATTTTTTGTTTTCATTGTTTTTCTTGTTAGCCTGAACCGACCTGCGTGACCAACATTCCTGTTGCTGCGGAAACTTTAACATTACACAAACCAGACGAGGCCCATAGTGAAGATGGGAGATTTGGTGTCTATCATTGTAACTTCAACAGTTTCTATGTCAAGAGGCATACCCCGGTACTGTTGTACAACCAAGACGGTAACTAGTTATAATCATTTTAAATAACATACGCCTGGAGAGAGATGTGGAGGGGGAGGGGGGGGGGAGGAGAGAGAGCTGGAGAGAGGTGGAAAGAGGTGGGTGGAGAGAGAGTGGTGGAGGATGAGGGAAGGGAACATCAAGAAATTACCGACAGAGAGTGCAAGATGGATTGATAAGTATTCATTTACAGCTCCTAAGTTAGACTATTTTACTAATTTACACTTGATCGTTCCCTTTCTCGTGTTCTCAATTAGCATAAGTTGGAATTTTCCATTTCTTCTTTCTGTTTTTCTGAGCTATTTCAATGATCCTTGAAAACTGAATAAATCCATAGATTAAAGTTTGACGCTTGGACATTCTTCATTCACTATTTTATCGGTGTACGCGTGTCCATATATCAAAGAGAGAGAGAGGGGAGGAGGTGGGTGGAGAGAGCCGTGGGTGGGGGGGGGGAGAGATAGATAAAGAGAGAGAATCACCAGTATATGTATGCTGTTCTAGCCTATGTTACTTTTAAAGGCACTGAAGTCGCATTCTCCGTTTGACTTCACGACAATATCATATAGATAAGCGTAGAGTGGTTATACGGTAATTTCGCCAAATTGACCGAATCGAAAACGTATAGGTCAAGGTCAAAGGTCAAATGTAATGGTAATATCTCTGACTGTGCTTGCTTTGTAATTATTTAAGTATTGATGCCAAGCACTCGACTAAGTAAGGGGGGGGGGGGCGAATCCTCTACAAATTCGCGGTGTAATATTGCACCCCAAAAATATATTACAATTTTGAACTTACAAACACGGCAGCTATTATGTACAATACGCGAAGTTTTGGGACACACTTAGTTATACTGAACACTTAAATACCTGGGGAAAAAAAACTTCAGAGGTTTACCTCACTAAGAAATCACAGCTGGGAATATTCAAACTATGGTAACGAATCTATAGATGGTGGGGTTTTTTTTGGGGGGGGGCGGGGATGGAGAATTTTTCTAAACACTAAATTATAGACCAATTAAACCAGGAAGTTGTTATGTAACAACTCCCTGATTGAACTGGCAGAAGCAACTCTTAATAATTCGCCAATTAAAAAGCAAGGATTGCTATAGATAAAGTGTTAGTTTGACGTTATTATCCAATGATCACGTGTTCTTCATATCACGTTTCATGCACTTTATCGAAGAAAGAAAAGCAATCAAAAGCATGGAGACCACTATATAGCATTAAGTTAAATCAAACTGGTTGTTAATTGTTTGTTTACATATAGTGCTCATACCAAAGGACGCCAAACGTTCTTTCGTGGTTAGTGTCGGTGAAGAACTCACTCTGTGCGTGGATGACGCCAAACTACCGAAGAACTGTCTTAACCAACTTGAGTGGGTAATCGACGGAAAACGAACAGAGAAATTGCGACGGTGGAATGGTTCCCCCTGTGTTCACATCAAACGTGTGACCACAGCCGATGCTGGAATCTATGAGGCCTATAGGAGACCGGTCGGGCGAAACGCCAAGCAGCACGCCTACTTCATCGTGATTGTCCGACGTAAGTGTACTGCTCTAACGAGGTTCATCAGATAGGGGTAGGCTATAGAAGGAACACGGAGGGGGGGGGAGGGGTGTGGGTGCGGATTTTATGATGCTTGCTCTATCTATATTAAAACAGCCAGACACTTCTCCAAGGCTTCAGGCCAGACGATCTTGAATACAACAAGCCAAGCTGAATGCAAACTGCAAGACAAAACTAAATGTTATCGAGATCATTTGCATATGTTTTATATTATTATTATTATTATTATTATTATTATTATTATTATTATTATTATTATTATTATTATTATTATTATTATTATTATTATTATTATTATTATTATTATTATTATTATTATTATTATTATTATTATTATTATTATTATTATTATTATTATTATTATTATTATTATTATTATTATTATTATTATTATTATTATTATTATTATTATTATTATTATTATTATTATTATTATTATTACTATTATTATTATTATTATTATTATTATTATTATTATTATTTTTATTTTTATTAACGGCATACTTTACTCATTGTCATTTTCAAGTTGGCTATAGGTAGAAAGCAACTCAGTCTCGGAATGTCCCACGTCACATGTTTAACTGCGAAAGGAGAGTCGCTCTCTATAAGGTCACTCGTTGGCCTGTTTTTGTGTTGTTTTTTTTTTCTTCTTTTTTTTTCTTTTTATTCTCCTTCTCGAATAATTACTGAATCAACCATCCTAATCGAACAATCATTAATTGAGAGACCTTCCTGGAAAATGACGATCAGAAGCGAATGTTTATATCTCTGGTTCTAGCCGTATAACATGAGTATCATATCATAACATCATTGATTTGGGAGGCAGTCCATTTACAACGCTGGACATGTCGGAATCCCAAAACGGCTGGTATAAACTTGAAAATGTTTAAGTTCGGTGGGTAAACTCTTTCACTGCCACACTCAACTTACGTCGACTCCGGAATAAAGTTTCGATTAACTATATATAGTTGTAGGGTTCTGGGCCAAGAAAAACTTAAGAAGTGTGATCAAATTTTCAAACTTTTATTTCACTTTCAGCAGTCTTCCTGAGTCTTCCTGTCTGGTCAGTTTAAGTAATGGAAGAGCAAAGGTGGTACCATTGTTTTTGGCTGTGCTTAGAGCATCAGTTACAGTTAATCCGGCCAGGCAGATGCATACCTGTCGCCCCCCCCCCCCCCACCCACCTACCCTCCCACAGAGTCTCTGATCTATGGGGTCCACAAAATCAGAAGAAAAAAGAAAATATGAATAGCAAATATCTGAAAATTGACCTAGAAGAAACAAAGCACCTATACAGGCTAATAAGTTTTGTAGCCTCTATGAATTGACAATTTTCATGTAGAGTACCAAATGTTACAGCTTTGGGTGAAATATTGGCAATGTAACCTATTGCGCATGTACAGTATCACACTGCGCTACCATGTGGATACAAATGTTAACACAACACCTGCTTTGGTACCCCTTGTATAGGTTGAAGCTGAGCGTACCAAACTTAATAAGTGGCCACATGTCCTCCACCTCCCCCCTTCCCCTCCCCCCTCCTCCACCCCCGGAATTGAGCATCAATCCCCAACCATGGCTGGGCATTGGTGAATTTGGAACCTCCTTTTGGGACCAGTTTCGCTTGCCGCATCGATCGCGGCCATGTTGCTCATATTAACGCCACTGGCTACGACTGATGTCTAATCAGTGCCGGAGATGTATTAGAAAATATGTCATCTTTGGATAGCATGAAAGAAGAACAAAATGGAGAGGTTTAATCCTGAATATATTCCTCCTCTTCCTTATTTCAGCTTGTCCAGATGGCAAATATGGATATCCTTCTTGCATATTGCAATGTCCTGTTTGTCTCAATGGCGGATACTGTGCAGATAACGGCCGTTGTCAATGTCTTCACGGCTTTGGAAAACAAAACTGTGATCGTAAGCAATATCAATCGATCTTTGTGTGTGTGTGTGTGTGTATGTATGCCTGTGCGTTTGTTTTGCTATCTGACCGAGGACCTGAACAAAGGAATTTCAGGTCCTCGGTTGTGATTTCTATAGAATCACCACGTCCTCGGAAGAATTCTATTGTATGAGGTATTGTAAAGGTTAGGGTACATGGATTTGAACAATGGGAAATACAATGGGGTCCTCGGTCTGAATGTAATACAAACATATGTGTGTGTGTATGTAAATGTAAATGTATATATAAATATAAATATATATATAAATATATATATATATATATAGGGTTATAGCTAGGAGATTGTGAGTGCTGGTTAAATAAATTTGCGAAGCGTAGCGAGCGAAGCTCTCGCATCTCACGGCCGGGGGTCCAGGGGCCCGCTTAAGGGCCCCTGGTGGGGTCCAGGGGCAAATAACAGAAAAAGGTGACGTTATTATCATGTTTTACGGCAAGGGAAAGATAAATTTGTTACTTTTGTTGTATTTCACAAGCATTTTACTATTTTTTGTGCCGGCCGGTGGACTGTTTATTCACTTCCAATGCCGGCCGGTAGGCGTGAGTGGCGGTTACCACCGGCCGCCGCCGGCCGGCGTGGCTATTACCCTGTATATATATATATATATATATATATATATATATATATATATATATTTTTATATATATATATATATATATATATATATATATATATATTTATATATACATTTACATTTATATATATATATATTTATTTATTCTGCATTTGGCAATCCCATTGAAAAATACCATTGTTTTTCTTTATAACATGTCAGTCATTTATCCACAGTGGAAAAGAACATTTCTACAAGAAAGTTTAAAGATATATGTTTATGAAATTTTAAATACAGAGTACTTTGACAGCTTTGCAAAACTTTCAAAATTATCATATTTCAAGGATTGGTGCAGTACTATAATTCAGTCTTCTTTCTCCGTCGTAACGTAACATGTATTAGTGCCTTCTTATTCCCAAGAAAGGTGACTGAGAAAGGGGTGGTATTTCCGTAAAATTGATCCTTCTTCAGTCAATAGTCACTTGGTGAGAAGATATAAACTTTGGTCCATTCTCCTTGACGTGCGTTCCAATAGTAAGCTAAAAATTGAGGAAGAATTATCTAATTAATTTTCAATTGATTGTTATAGCAGCCGCTCTCTTCGCGTGGTTTAAAAGTCAAAAAAAGAAATATGTTTGATTTTTTTTTTCCATTTGACCTGCTCGGTATCATTCGACGTGTCAATGACAGGTTGACGTATATTTGACATTAACGTTGTTCTCTGCCATCTTTCAGTCACGTGTTTCGAGGATTAAATTTCCTCGCGGATTTCCTCTGCTATTTGTATTATTGCTTCTTATAATAGCCATTTTTCCTGAACTTATCTATCTATCTATCTATCTATCTATCTATCTATCTATCTATCTATCTATCTATCTATCTATCTATCTATCTATCTATCTATCTATCTATCTATCTATCTATCTATCTATCTATCTATCTATCTATCTATCTATCTATCTATCTATCTATCTATCTATCTATCTATCTATCTATCTATCTATCTATCTATCTATCTATCTATCTATCTATCTATCTATCTATCTATCTATCTATCTATCTATCTATCTATCTATCTATCTATCTATCTATCTATCTATCTATCTATCTATCTATCTATCTATCTATCTATCTATCTATCTATCTATCTATCTATCTATCTATCTATCTATCTATCTATCTATCTATCTATCTATCTATCTATCTATCTATCTATCTATCTATCTATCTATCTATCTATCTATCTATCTATCTATCTATCTATCTATCTATCTATCTATCTATCTATCTATCTATCTATCTATCTATCTATCTATCTATCTATCTATCTATCTATCTATCTATCTATCTATCTATCTATCTATCTATCTATCTATCTATCTATCTATCTATCTATCTATCTATCTATCTATCTATCTATCTATCTATCTATCTATCTATCTATCTATCTATCTATCTATCTATCTATCTATCTATCTATCTATCTATCTATCTATCTATCTATCTATCTATCTATCTATCTATCTATCTATCTATCTATCTATCTATCTATCTATCTATCTATCTATCTATCTATCTATCTATCTATCTATCTATCTATCTATCTATCTATATATATATATATATATATATATATGTAAATGAGATTGTTTCAACCTCATTAATCTATTGTAACACGTACAATGCTGGAGTCTGATGCTTATCTTCTACTAAAATTGTTGTTGTTTTTACGTTCTTCAAACAAATCATAGCTCTAGGAGAAGGGAACATCGGTAATGATATAATCATCCCGTGTATTGACCTAGGCCATGGAAGAAGTTGTGAGGGGGCTTTGGTCTGCAATGAACACGTTGGGTGTTCTTGTGCTCATGGATGGAAAGGAATACGCTGCGATGAACGTAAGTTAAAGACTATAATTGTAAAAGGGACTTTAATGAACATAAATGTTCTTTATTTGTCCATATATTATATTATTAAAAATTTAATATAACAATTAATTACTTAATTAATAATAAGCATGGCCAAAATAACATCAGCATGTCCAAAATAATAATAAGCTTTACCAAAATAACATAAGCTCGTCCAAAATAATAATAATAAGCATTTCAAATTAATAATAAGCATGTCCAAAATAATATAAGCTTGTCCAAAATAATACGCACTTCAAAATTAATAAAAAACGTGTCCAAAATAATATAAGCATGTCCATCATAAAAATCAGTATGTCTAAACTAACATCAGCATGTCGAAGATAATATAAGAGTACCGCAAAATACTATTCGAGTGTCCAAGATAGACCCAAAATGTTTATAATAATAAGAATATGCATATATTACATTGGACACTTTTTGATAGATACAACTTTCCGCACCGGAAATTCATGTTAATTCCACAAGTTAAGTCAATAGAGAGTGTTGCTTATTTTAGGTTAAGAAATCTAATAAAGATTCATTGATGTAACTTTGAAGCAATCTTAAAGCTACCACGGCCTGATCAGTTTGCGACATTGATTTGCTAGAAGCATTCACGTTAACATCATCACCTCTCCCCCGCCTCTCCCCCGCCTCTCCCCCGCCTCTCCCCCCGCCTCTCCCCGCCTCTCCCCCCGCCTCTCCCCGCCTCTCCCCCGCCTCTCCCACGCCTCTCCCCCGCCTCTCCCCCGCCTCTCCCCCGCCTCTCCCCCGCCTCTCCCCCGCCTCTCCCCCGCCTCTCCCCCGCCTCTCCCCCGCCTCTCCCCCGCCTCTCCCCCGCCTCTCCCCCGCCTCTCCCCCGCCTCTCCCCCGCCTCTCCCCCGCCTCTCCCCCGCCTCTCCCCCGCCTCTCCCCCGCCTCTCCCCCGCCTCTCCCCCGCCTCTCCCCCGCCTCTCCCCCGCCTCTCCCCCGCCTCTCCCCCGCCTCTCCCCCACCTCTCCCCCACCTCTCCAAGTTGTATTTGTTCTTTATCCAGATAGAGGAGCTGTTATAACTGATATCGGGACGAGTTGTACAGGTATTGGAAACATTGTTTTAATAGAACAAGAGTTCTTATCACTCTCTAGATGTTTTATGTGTGTCTGTATCTACGTTTTACTTCCATCTTTTGTTTCGTCTTTCAGCATGCCCTTTGGGAACATATGGTCCTGACTGTTGCCTCGATTGTCCCGCCGAGTTACCAGAATGTAACCGTTTTACTGGAGAGGCATGTTTGACAAGTTCGTAGATATTTAGGGAGCCTATCAACTCAGGAGCGCAACCATCATTTTTGTTACAAGGATCGGGGTGGACTGTGATTCGTAATATGGTCGTGAGGGGAGGGAAGGAGGGGGGTATAACCTAAAGGGGAGGCGGTTAGCGCCCCTCCTTTGAGAAATGTTGATAAGTTTGTTAATATTGGTATAGTGTGCATGTTCGTTAAGAATTTTTTAAAGGGTTATAGGTTTCGAATGCACAATTTAAGTAAGATGTTAATGCCAATGTACTTTAGGATTCATTTGTGGAATTCTGATTGTCGGTGGAAGGTAGGGGTAGGAGCTGGATTTCATATTGTCATTGTTAACGAAAGGAACTAGCCAATGTCAATGTTCCGATTATATAAGTATTAATATGTATGGCATATATGTTTACTTAAATTGTCTCTTATTTCATAAGTTACGACTTTCGCTACTTTTATCTTGGCGACATGTTGATATGATATAATTTGATAACGATTTCCATATTATTTGAATACTAAACTAGTATGACAATGTACGGTATATTAAATATAGTCACGTTTCAATTCACATAACTGAATTCATAAAGAAGTGTTCCTCTATACTTTTCTAAACACGAGTTCTTTAGTAAACCTCGTTGTTGTTCCTAATAGTACTTTTTTCATTTTGTTCGGCCTTCGACATGACAATTTGGTAATAACTGTACCCTTTTGTGATAAACTCAACCGATTTAAGGCAGTGATTCGTGGCAAACGAAAATAATTACGCTGTGGAAGGGATTTCTATGGGGTTTTTATAGCTACGAAAAGTATCATAGCAAAGGTATATGCGGACTGACTTTTTGGGACGGGAGGGGGGGGGGTGAGGGGGTTGTATTAAAACAGGTTATCACGTGAGTACGAAGAAACCTTGGGAACACCATGTTTTGATGAGGAATAGAGAACAGCCACCGCTCAGAAAATAAAACCCTGCAGAGGTTTGGAACATGTTTATCAAAGTAATCAAATTTCAATGCACTGTTGATCGAAGCACAGTAACAATTGAAGAATTGTTGAACCGATCAAAAACTGAATGATGAACGTGACAGAGCTAATATTGTACTTAAAATTATATATTTATATTTGTTTTATGGTTATTAAATCAATTCACCACGCATACAATTATAAAATACCTCGCACACACTTACACCATGAACAAAAAAACAAAAAAAAACACACAAGGTTGCGTGCATATTGTTTTATCGGTCTCGGGTAGGAAGCAAAATTAAAAGAACCCACTACCAACTACAAAGTTCTTCAAAAAAACTAATATTTACAAGCTTCACATCACGCTACCAAATCACAGTACACCATGTTGAAGGTCAAGTATCCCCCATGACCTTGTAGAAAGACAATGCCAAATTCCCACTACATAAAATTGGATGTTCTGTTCAAATTTGCCCGACGGCCAGACTGACTACTCCTCGGCCTTCCAAGCCGAGATATTCTCCCCAACCCCAACTAGTGGAAGATTACGTGAATCTAGGGTCTCCTAACTAAACTGGGCAGCAACTCCAATACATCTGAGTGCAGCTATGTAAATTTGGACCAGATCTTGATCAAAAACGTCACATCCATACCATTCACATGACCATATGCAAATTTTCCCGCTAATCTGAGCCACATTTTCGGTACTTTGAATATCGTCACTTAGTCTCCAATTGGCCCAAAGTGTGACTGCAATTAGTTAACCAGTCCCCCATTGGTTAGCTGAGAGTTTCCGTTTAAAGCTTCCGATTGGGCATTCTCTTTTTAAATGACTTGGGTTACCCCAAACCCAACAACCAACATTTTTGTGAGGAACTTCAACACCATAACACCCCGTGGGTTACCATTACTAAGCATCAATTCGTTAACTGCTGAATTTGTAAAGCTAGGTCATGATGAATTTATTTCATGTGCCTAGGTTCACTAGCTGAAGCTACTAGATTCTGAGCTTTCCTAGAAAATTTTAATTCCATGAGAGCTTCTTAATTAGAGTCGCAATAAAAGGACGTTCACATTAACAATTTCGAGGAAGCAATAAACCTTGCACAAGATCGTGATACGTGGCGGAGGTTAATCACTGAGCATGTCGGATAGACGAGACTCAACTTTCTACTTACTTCTATGAGAGATTCTTCCTCCTTTGCCGCTTCCAGTGTTAGTTACACAGACACGGGTTTACGCGGCCTCACAACAGTACGCTGTACCGCATTATCTAAATATGAAATGGAATAATCACTTTCCAATTCGTTCTAAACTTCTGCAGGCATGTCTGGATATGCTGAATTCCCCATCCTTCGAATTTCTGCTGCCAACTCAGCCAAAGATTTACCCTGTTTAAGCCTATGAATTCTAAGAAGTGCCCGATACAACTCGTTCTGCCCATACGTTCCAAATCGTATCTGAAACAAGCAACACACATCCTGATATATTACCTTTAAAAAACTTCAAATGTATTAAAATCCAGAAAATATACATGTAAGTGTAGATTTATAAATAGGATATGAAAAACAGTTAAGAGATATCAAGAATAAAATAGCATGGAATATATGTACAAGTAATAAATCAAAAGTTAATATAAGAAATCAAGTATGTTAGAGTCTGGCTTACCCCTATATGACCGAGCTGCATCCCCCTGCAGCTGTGTCAAGAGGAACAATAACTTATCCGCATCTTTCCATTCCTTCACATTACCACACAATTCAAAATGAGCCTTATAATCTTCACTTCCACCTCGATTATCCCAATATGGGCTAATCACCTTTGTGCTATAAAATTCACCCGTAGATGGATATAGAGTCTCAGTAATATTACATAGAGTATTGGTTCAATAAACAGTGAAATGTTTGTAAGTTGATTACAACATGAAATAATACATTCCTCTAGCATATCAAACCAATAAATTTTAATATATGTAGTGATTGCGAGTCAATAGCCAAGTTTTTGCCCCGTGAAAGCTAGATATGAGTTGGGACACATTTGTTTCTCCATGATTTGACTGTTTTCACGTCCACCCATCGATGAGTGTCACAAACTTAAACAAAAATGGACAACTGATTGCTGCCTACTTGCAAAGAACCATTTTCGGTGGGAAAAGGTACACTGTTTTGATTGTAGGCTACCTATCAGTACTGAAAAATACAACTTACACCGACAAGATTGAACTGTAATGAATAGCTATAGTGTAACAACAATTCACTCTGTATAGTCTACTCTTGTTTATGCCGCGTGTATAAATGTTATGTATGTTCTGTCAGATAACACTGGATTTCCTATTAGTAAAAACAGATTTCTTACTAGTAGTGCAGCTGTAAATAGCCAATCACATGGACTGTTTTTTAATTAAATAACATACCCCCAAGGTTCATCCAAACAAAATATTTTTTCTTACAACACAACCATTCCCGTTACTTTCACGTATACATACAGTAAGAGCCCACATACTTACACCTACATAAAAACAATTCTTCACAATCCTGATGTATGGTGAATTAGAATATCTCATTTAGGTACACATTACATGTAGGGATTGAGAAAATAATTCAAAAGTTGATGATACATGATGGTATGATGATTCTTAAACGTAACCTCTGGTACAAAATAGTTGAAACCGCTATTACGCATCACATATACCCGTAGACATTTGATGGTTTAGTTCGCAAGCTCGTAACTAGTTTAATGTTCAGCTCAGCCTAGCCAGACTTTCAGCACAGTATACTAATGTATAAATGGCTAGCCTTTGTGTTTTTGTAGCCTACTTTGAAGTTGAATCGACTGTTGTCAGACTTGCATGTGATTTTGTTGGCGAACGAAGTACATTGATTCCAAAGTCATTCGGAGTTTTGTACGGTGACTGTCTTCTTCACTGCATTCTATTAACAAAATCTTTCAAAATGACGACCATTAGCTAACAGTGACCAAAACACCAAAGACTGATTTAATTGTCATAAACTGTTAACAGTTCGACGTTTAAAGTTGTAACCAGCTGCATATCTAAATGTATTCAACACTCTGTAAATATAATCTCGTTTCTACTGATGTTTACTTCACTGCGTACCTTGAACTCAAAGAAAGACTGCGATTTTTGTACTGATTCGGTTCCATTATCAATGTCAAACCAAACAAGATTGATATGTATACCGTTTGTGTGTTTGTTTAAAAGATTTTGTAGATGTTTTAAATCTACAACCTCATATACGAATAACCCAATAATGTACGTTGAACGAAATATTACTACTGTACCGACCTTTGATCCTGCATTAACGTTGATATATTATGTTCAAAATCTCAATGACATTTGTATAATTTGCTAATATGTAATCCCTTAGATGCAACGGTGCTATAAATATATATGACAAGTCAACGTGTTTGTGCCCACGCAGTTGTCATGTGAATTGCTTCTTTCTTTATTGTATATTGTTCCTGGTTTGTGTGGGAATAATTTTGGCGGGAATTCTTCAGACAGCTCGTGGCTATTTTTGCAAAAGAAATGTGGGCGCGTGTGAAAAGGTTTTGTATGTTCTGTCCAATACACCGGCCGTCCAAAAACTGACATCCTAGTAATAATGCAGATTTGTTTGTTAAATAGCCAATTTTATGGATTGCTGTGGTTTATAAAAAAATAATGCCTGCGTGATATCCGACGTACAACGAGTCCAATTTCTTTGGCGAACAACACAACCGTTCGTTATTTTCACGTATACATACCGTGGGAGCTAACACGTACGTATGTGTACCAACAGAGGAAGCACAGAGAGCGCACTTTGACTGACGTTCTCCGGATGGTGGCTGTCAGAGAAGTCCACAATAGGCGTATTTTCTGTAAGTCCTTTGAAAATTTAATTTGTAATTTAATTTGTAAGAGAATCATTGATAAGCGTATCCGACGTGACTGTCGTAATTTGTGTATAATTTTAGGGGTATTCATTAGACATTAGTCTCTTTGGCATAAGAATAACGTTTTGTTACGAAGAGAAGTAGTCGCACACAGTGTAAACCCTACTTAACTCGTTCACGAGAATCCAGAAAATGTGGCCAAAATTATATTTGCGTATATGTTTAGTATACTGCATATATATATATATATATATATATATATATATATATATATATATATATATATATATATATATATATATATATATATATACACACACAGTGTAAACCCTACTTAACTCGTTCACGAGAATCCAGAAAATGTGGCCAAAATTATATTTGCGTATATGTTTAGTATACTGCATATATATATATATATATATATATATATATATATATATATATATGGCATATATATATATATGGCATTATATATATATATATATATATATATATATATATATATATATTTATGCCGATTAATTTTTCACAGTCATTACAAGCACGGTTTACGAAAGAGGAACTAACTAGTAAGGTCGGTTACACCCAAACTAAAGCTTTGGTTCGTTGAGCATTTTGAATGAGTGAGCGTTATTGCCTAATATAGCCAATGTGAATCATTTCGAGGTGAAAGATGTGTTTGTTCTACACGTGAATACATTCCATTCCAATGCCAAGTTTTTATAATTCAGTGAGTATTCTACACTGTATAGGACACATAAATAACAAAAGCCCACGCGCAAAGCAGATGATATGCAGGGAAGAAGTAGCAGTAACTGGTCCTAAAGTGCCGCATTTGACTTACATCAGTCAACAAATAACACTGTAGTTAAGTGTCGATCAAATTAAAATGTTGATATATGTTGTATTTGTGAATGGTTATTGGTAATTGTATGGTGATAGTGTAAAAGGAGAAGAAAATGATTTTCGTCATTTGTCTCTGTGTATTTATTCTGTCGTTTAATTTAAATTATGGTTTATCATGACAAATAATAAAGTGTAAATGAAAGCAGTATAAAACATTTCATTTGTCTCCATGTGCGTCAGAGTGATATAGTAACATATGAACGATATGAAACGACACACCACTTGAGTTCAGATAGAAATTTCATTTCATTTTTAGTCCATGCTATATGCCACAACTTATGGTCACTACAATATATCATGACAAACCTGGTCAGGGAATTCTAGATTTAACTTTATATTGGACTTGTTCGGTAATTTCTGATAACCGGAGCGTGGAGAATTTTTTTTTTGAGTAAAGATACACCCTAGATCACCGGAAATTACCCTTTCCTGGCCTTGCTTATTTGCAGATAAATGAATAATAGATAGGTTTCATCGCCAAAAAAATGTGACAAATGTCTATAAGTAGATGAAAGCGCAATAAAAAAGTAAATAATCGCGAATAAGTAAAAAGTGGTAAAAAGCTCAAAAGGGCGCCAGCAGTCCATTTGAGTCCGTCAGGGGGGGGGGGGGCATCCGCCCCCCTGACTGTATGGACGCTCCTCCACTGGCTGTATATTTTTGGGGAAAACAAATTATTTTCAAAATGCTCAGGAATTGCAGATGGTCGAGGCAAAAACAACCAAAATTCGACAAAACATCATTTCGAAGTTATTAATGGCTAGTTTCCCATCAGTTTAGACGATAACCTCACCCATTTCAATATCTTCACAGTATCATTTCACAAACCTCTAAATGTGAGATAAATTTGTGTTTGACTCACAACTTCAACTATCCCCGGCCCCGCTTAATGCTCATATTCTACAGATCTTCACTACGATTGTTATCCTTATTTTCGTTTTAACTGAAGAGTCCGCAGGAATAAATCCTCTATAATTTCCTCACATGTCCCAAACTATCCAGTTTTGTGTTCTTTAAGATTAATATAGAAAACCAGAAAAGAAATGATTTCAAATGTATCTTAACATAATAAATACCATTAAACCCTGTAATTCTTTTTCAACAGCCTGTAAATTCTTGTCCATTTCTTTTGCTAGATGTTCCGAACCTTGACAAGCCCCCAAGTACTCTCTAAAAACTTGGTATGCATTTTCTCCCCTCTTTTTGATGATTTTTACAAACTCCGTGACTTTTTCTTTCTCTGTAACTTTGGCGTTGATTTTCTCGTCGTCTATGTCTTTAAGAATTTCTTTACTTTTGAGATGAATAATTGCAGGCGTGACATCAAGGTCCTCACTCAGATTCTCTAGCGTCCTATCTAAGGTCTTCCTTTTTTCTGTAGGCATAGCCATCATTGAATATTATATCACAAATACCCAAGTAAATCTTTAAAAAAAAGACAAAAACACAACACTGATTAAACATAGATCAGAAATGACAGAATGTTCATAACATAGCAATGCAAATACACAAGGTTGAACAGCTTAAAATGTATTGGATACATATAAATTCCAACTTCACAATATATCTATGACTAAGCCTAATAGCGTAACTTTATTAAATCTAGGTCTCTGACTAGGTTACTAATATTATTCTAAAGCCTAGGCCCTGTTAGGATACGTCACCTCATGTAGTGTTCAAGCAGGAACTGGTACCAACTCCTCCATGATCAATTGATTAACCAGACATTTGAGACAAGTCACGCAGATCATTGTCTCTACTACAAAAGGGTTGGAATTTCCATTAGTTATATTCTAGTTTGGGTTGATGACCATGTCATTGCGTTGGCAATGGAAACCTTGTCAATAAATTCAAGGGCTCCATGAAACGTAAGTTCAATATGAAAGTTATAATGAACTTTTCATACTAATTAGCAATAGACTCTGCACAAGGTTGAGACTTCACTGAAACAAAGTAGGTACATTGTGATTGGATTTTAAAATTAGGATTGCAAACAGGAATTTGTGGGCAGCCTGATATTTCCAGCTACTCGTACCAGAATTGAGTTCTTATGTGTGGTCGGGGAATTGTCCCAACATTTAGCTGATTCCAGAGTAGAAGACCTTACAACTGTTAAGCATATTCTATGACACCTGAAGGGCACTATTGGTTACATGTTGACCTATCGGAGGTGTGATACAGAGCCAATTACCTTAACCACTTATGGTGACTCTCATTGTACGAATTCGGACGACAGGAGAAGATCACAATATATCGCTTCTTTTAGAGTAAGGATAATGGCCCAATATCCTGGAGAGCAAAGCGACAGCCCACGGTCGTCAACGTGTGACGCGGAGTAAATGGGTCAAGGAGACACTACCATGGAAGCACTCTACCTCTTACACTTGTTAAAGGGGGTACTTGGTGAAGAACGGTCATGCGCCTACATAAAGGGTAATTATCAAGGGGCAACTGCATTATGTAAGCAAGCAATATTTTGCCAGAGATCCATCATATTGACATCGAGTATCACTTTATAAGGAGTGTAATAAATGAAGGAAACATTTATCTCCAATATTGTCCACCAGAGGAGATGATCACTGATGTTCTAGTAGTTGTTAGTAAAAGAAGTCTACATTATGAGGTGAAGAGGGATGTTAAGATAAGTTACCTCATGCTCTGTTCAATCTGTAATTAAGAGTATGCACCCAAGACTTAGTGACGTCATCATTGTTTACCAAAATCCCATGTACTGCATGTTTCAGTATGACCCAAGAAAAACACGCACGTGAATAAACTGTTGAGTTAGTAAAATCGTGTTTATTTTATTACTTTTGTTCAACCAAAATCCAGTATAGCTACAAACCCTACAGGCCCTACAGTTAGCTCAAGTTCTAACTGACGTTCGATGAAGCTGATCGAAGGAATATTGACTTAACATCTTTATTGTTTAAAGCAAGTTCCAAGTGAGGCCAATGCTTTGATTTGTTGCTGCTATACGTCATATGGTATAGATTCTTGGAATAAAGTATAGTGGGTACGCAATTTATATAGAGACCGTGTGTATACCCAGTATTGGTACCCGGATTTTAAGAGTTGCGTCCGCGGGGCGCAACGTCTTATAAATATTTGCGTCCTATCAGAAAAACTTGCGTCCCACAGTCCTCCATGAAAACATGCATCCACTTTAACATACCAAGAACACACAGTAGTTATAGTGACCCCTGGCAAAACATTGGCTCGTACGCAATGAATGCCTATTGTGATAGGTCTATAATGTGCATGAAAAAAAATCAAATGATGAAAGCTGTAAATAGTTTACACCAACAAAATACTGTCAAATTCTGAAGCGGGAAATTTTGCCATAGATTAGTCACTATATATGCTGGCCAAGGCCTTATGCAGTGCGCACTTCTGTACGGGCTATACAACTCCTTTACATAGCGTCTAAGAAAATGTTTTGGGCTATGAATACGCTGTGAACAAAACCAATGTTAAGTCAAAATTGTGCCTAGACAGAAAATGCAAGAATAAAAATACCGCACTTTTTACTGATTTAATTGAAGCCCATAAATGATGAAGAAAATATAACGTATAGATCTCAATGACATAAGAACACGCCCCTAAAGGCCTAGTACTTGCTCATATTGTTTATGAGCCCCTTTCAAAAGTCGTAAGTTATACTGTACATGTGTCAACAACACCTAACGTTATATTTATGTGCACACATATGATAGCCTAAAGCACAAACTTGGCTATCTCTACACAGGGGGCAGTAACCTTACAAGTAGTTACTTTAAACAACAAACTTTGTTTTACTTTAGCACTATAGTTGCCAGAATGTTTGCAGACAATGGTAAGGGACTATAAGCCAAATAAAATCACAGGAAATTTGGAAACGCATCATTGACCACTTTCAGCACGAAAATCTTTGTAAAGGGAGTGTTGTTTACTCTATACTTTGAGGTTGATTGGTTCTTTTGAGAAGTTGTGGTTTTCAGTTTTTAGTGTCTTTGCAATTATGTAGAGACCGTGTGTATACTACCATTATTGGCCGAATTGGCATAAGTGTGAATTGTTGAAGAAAGCAATGTAAAATATGTATTGTTCACTACTAAAAGTCAGATAAAGGATTTAAAACTATAAAAACAGTTAATGTGATGTCCACAACTACAAAACTGGTTGAGAAGTAGATGAGTATACGTGCCCAGTATAAGATAATTTAACATTAGCTCCTCTCTGAAAGAGGCATCAGAAGGGTATTAAAAAACTGATATTTTATAATAAGGAAAAATAATTTAGTTTAGCTTAGTGACACGTTGCATATTTACCTTAATTCCCTCTGCATCGGTTGCATCCTCTTGCTCTCAGGGCAACTTAATGCAGGAAAATATTTGCTACGTAAAGGTCATTTTAAATAATACATTTATTTAGGTCATGTATGTGATCAATCAGTTCAGGTCATGTTTTCTAACAGAAGGGTTCCCTGGACATTCGGCAGGGTGTGAAATACCCAGATGCCAAAGCAATTTCTCAATCATTCCTGTTCTGACTTGTAGTTTGTAATATAATCAAGTGAGTGAAAGTCCAAAAGGATTTCGAATCGTGTCCACTTACAGTAGAAGAGCTTTGCAGGCGATCAAAACTTTGACTGACATTTGGCATTCAAAATACCTGTAAAGCGTGTTCTGTGTGAACACCGCATAGGTGGTAAAGACATAGTTGCAGTGGCATACATGCAATCTTTCTATGTGTAAACCTACAATTTAGCACCCTCTTTCATAAATTACAAGTGCCTAAAATCTATAAGTAAAAACAGTCACATACCCCTCGCCACCACCCATCTGTATAACTATGTTCTGCTGTTTCTGACTACATTAACCTAATACTGCAGCAAAAAAGGATTCTACAACCCCCTTCTATCTGTTAGATTCATTCTTGCGTCTGATTGGCTAATATGATTGCATCGGAACATTTCTGACAATCGGCTTTGATTGTAGTGCGACTGCGTTATATAATACTGGTATTACTACCAGCATGGACTAACTCCGTGTCCGAGCAAAATGCACCACAACTTATTAGAGACCGAAATAACTTCAACGCGTTGAAGTAACAAAGAACCTCCATTGAAAATCAATAACTAATTTTCAACTCCACCTCACAATAAAATGAGAAATTACTGTTGTTCTAGTTTCAATAATAGAGTTTACTTTATTAGCGTGTGCAACTTCCTAGATGAATCATATTTTGGATGGCACAGAGACAGTCTGTTGTTGCTGAGCAACATGGTTCAGTTTTACTTTCGGCAAAAAAAGCACATAATACATACAATATACTGAAAATCAATTGCCCTTTCAAGTGATCTTCTATGGACACATGGATATTCCATGCTTTGAACTAGAGTTTTCAACTAGAATCCCTCGCTCAAACTACTTTTTCTTCATATAAAAAGAGTTAGTGGTCTTTGAGCTTGTTTGTAAATCAGTCATATCAGAGATGGTCTACTGAGTCCATATTTTGAGGGGCAAAGTGCTTGGTATAACCTCATACAACAAATAATGAAAGGAGCTCTTATCAAACTAAACTAGGCCAACTGTACAAGAACACAAACGTGTTCTTTTACAAGTAAATCTGGTATCCTCACGAATAATCACATGCCCACAACATTTTAGCAAAACCTTTGAAGCCTAGCCTGTTGGTCTTCCAGTTGTAGGCATAATATTAATATCATGTTGATCGCCTCAACCATGTAAAAAGAGTCAATTCTGTTTTCATGTGACAACAATTTTTAACCGATATGGCCTTAACGTTGCCATAGTAACTTATTTGCGAACAATTTAATAAAATAAACTGTAACGTTACTTCTTAAACTATCGTTACATTGTCACTATAATTGTTGTAAGGTGTAAACACGACGAATGCTGAATTTGTTACTTGACAGTCATACAGAGTTCAAGGTATGTTTATAAACATACATTATGTACGTATTTATTCGTTATTGCTAGACAAAAGTCGCCATTTTGTTGTTCACCGTGACTAAATCACAGGAATTTGGACTAGATACATTCAAACATAATGAAGGTAAGAGAAACCGTCAGGAATCCTGCTCTTTTATTGGTTGTCGAACAGCCTTTAAAAATAATTGCTACAAATCTCGGTTTCCACCCAAGATTTTTTAGGTATTGTTAAAAACAAGCTTTTGTTTAATTTAATTTATCGTGCTGTAAATAAGGAATAAATTACTGCATGCTGTTTCTTATTGGCTCAAAATAAAACTAACTAAAAATAGGCGACTCTGCGCATATCAATGTCACAGAATTTAGGGTCTTGACTATTCATCACCTATAATAGGCAGCCAAAAACAATTTATTCATGAAATGTTTGCCGTACCTGCCTCTACCCAACTGAACAAATCACGTACAAGAGCTCAGGGTGGAAGAAGAGTTTGCCGGTGTGTAAACTCAAGATACTGCCAATAGCCTGAACTCAATGTCATAAATTGTGACATTTTCCATATCATTGACCTCTAATACATAAACTATTTAAAACTTGTGCAAGAAGTTTATGTCTCTCTACCAATAAATTATAGTGATCTATTGCAGAAAGGTTTCAACTCAATTAGCATGATGATATGTCTTGTGATTACATTGGTGTACAATAAACCAGAAAAGATTGACCAAACTTTATAAATCAATAATTGCTTGCAGGTATGAACAGTAGATTCAAATTGCCAAACAATTTCAACATTATAATTGGGATGTATAGTCTGATGTCACTGGTTGCATACCTTTTTTTTAAATACGTGTACAATTGTACAATGAAACGAACTAAATATACGCTTGGCAACGTGTACATGATGTCATACCTTTTTTCTTTGGCAGAATTGAACATGGATGGAACAGACAGAAGTCGAACTGGTATGAATGTGAAGAACAAAATACTTGCGTAATTGTCTTTATGGATCAATTTTGGTTCCAGTACTAACAACTTTGCACTGAAACGATAGCATTATAATAGACAAAATTCATGTCTTCCAAAACTGCTATACAGAATTTGAACACCAAATTATCCCCTGGTATGTGATGCTTGCTTATGCACACTGTATCTTAAATATTTCATTGTACATGAACTCCACACTTGGTTTGTGAATTCATCTTATAAACCAAATGGTCATCTGAGGTCAAATTCTGAATACCCTGTGAAAGCGTCAGTATAATTCAATGAGTGCACCTTTATTCAGGTCAAAGTCATTTCAGTATTACAGTCAACAAGTCAAGTTGCAGGGTCTCACCTGTTTTATGAATTTCAAAGGTCCTGTGATGTCAGCCTGCGTCAAATATGAAAACACAGAAAATGCAAAATTCCAGAATTACATCTTTATTAACATCATAATATGCATGTTGATCCACATTAGTGAGTAAAAGAAGCTTGAATGAACTTCATACTTGGTAGTGGTGGGTTCACATTATTGCAAGAACATTTCTGATCATTTGAAGTCGGTAATAGTGTTTGCAGTGCTACTGTTTAATGTTCGAATATAAAGTGTTTGTTTGATTCAAAGAATCACTAATGGAACTTGCTTTCTGGTTTTGTATGCAGCAACACCGATAACCCTGTTCTGTTCTCCAACTGTCCCATGGAAACAATTTCTTTCAACATTCTTATTGGGATATTTAGTCTGTTGTGACTGGTTGCAAACTTTTATAAGATAGATATTCTTGTACAATAAACGAACTAGCTATACGCTTAGCAACTTGCACATGATGTAATATATTTTTATTGTTCTTTGGCAGAACGTGACATGGATGGAACAGACGGAAGTCTAACTGGTATGAATGAGAAGACTTACATACTTGCGTAATTGTCTTTGTGAATCAATTTTGGTTCCAATACTTACAAATAATTTGTGTGCACAGAAAACAATAGCATTTATAAAAGACAACATCCAGGTCTCCCAAAACCGCTTGACAAAATGTAAACACCAAATTATTCTCTGGAATGTGATGCTTGCTTCTGCATACTGTAACTCAAATATTTCATTGTAGATGACCTCCACATTTGGTTTGTGCATTCATCTTGTTTATTAATGGTCATTTGTGGTTATAGTCTGAATACCCTGTAAAAGCTACAGTATAATTCAATGAGTGCATGTTTAATCAGGCTCATCTTTGACCCCAAAAAAACCTTTGATGACCACAAGGGAGTTATGCAAACTGGAAAGCTTCTTGGTTATCACAAAAGTTATCACTTAATTCTTGGACAAACTGAACTAACTTGCTCTACATTTTGTGAGATGTGGATATGGTTCTGTGGAATTTGAGCAAATTATATAACAAGGAATCACAAAGCTACCTAGCCTTCCGGTTTCAATTGGTTTTCAATCACAGTTGAATTTGTAGTCAATTGCAGATAATTATTACAACTTACTTGCTGCTGGTGTACTGAGTGGAATATGATGAATATAAAAATGCACAATCAGTACTAACAGTTTTTGTGCATGTTGCTTTCCTTCAGGATTTGGGCTTTTTAAACTATATGTAGCTGATCAACTGACCAATCCAGTTATTGCAAAACTTACAACTTATTTTAACTTTCCGCCGGCATTGCATGCAAGGTTGCAGGGCGAAGAACTAGAATTTGTCAACACACTTATCCAGAGGGGTATTATAAAAGAAACTGATATATCAGTGCTTCTTAATGCCTTGAACCAATTGAAGCTACGTGGAATACAGGAGGACGTTCAGAGGGAATTCTTGAGATGTATGGCAGTTGCCCCTCAGGGTAAGTGATGTATGTTGTAAAGTTTCATTTGAACCGTGTTTATTCAGTGCACGATAGAACAAGGAAATGTGATCAAGTTGGGACTTGAAAACGATTTTGGGCTGTCAGTGGTCATCACTTATTTGATTGCAAATCTGCTAATAGAGCTTGTTTATAACATTACCACTTGTAAAGAGGAACTCATAAACTTTACACTTGGGAGTAGATTAAAATTAGTAAGTCACTGGCTGAGTTTTTAATTGGCTAGCTATAAGTCAAAGGTAAAATCATTCTTGAATATGGTGCACAAATTCGATACCATTATTTTGTATCTTCTGAAGACAAAGGCTAAGTGGAATGTTTTTTTTATAATTGACTTTTATATACCCCTATAACGTTTGGTATTATTATTGTTGTCGCTTGAGAGCGAATAAAAATGATGTCTTCTTTAAGCAGTTCTGAATAACAGTATTTATTCTATAACAAAATCTAACCTAATCACGGCGGTAGCTGTCATTTGGATCCTTAACGTATTTTTTGTACAATTTTTGCTTTGTAAGACAATAATTAGAAATGCTACTGTTGCAATAAGATTTGCTGTTACGGGGTTTGTGACGTTCCAACGGAAATTATAGTAAGATGAGTACAATTTCTTGAAATTTAAAGTAATGCAGAAATCAGCTTAATTCTGGTTTAAAATATTATAACAGTTTTCATTGGTAATTTTGTGATAAACAAAGTGTACGTTTCACATCAGTTATGGGGCAAACAAATGTGCTTTAGGGGTAAAAAGTGTTTGATAAAGTAGGTTGTTATGGAAACAGCTTAAAATAGGGTAATACCGTACGTAATAATACCAAACAGATAAACTTTATTTGGCACATTAGTAAAGATATTGTCAAGAAGAGTTTACCTGTCGGGCGTTACACGAGTGGGCTTATCTATTAAACCTTGAACAAGTTAGATCTAAGAGTATTCATGAAGTGTTTTTACATCAACATTGTTTACCGTATACTCATGTTCAAATTTATGAGATATAAATTCGTAGCCTATAACCAAACAATTAGTTTTTTATGTTACTATCTTATTTTGAAGTTTACTGATGTTCAATGAATTTCGTAAATATTTGATATATATTAAAAGTTTATTAAACGTCGATATCTGCTTCCACAGATAATTGTTATACTCTCAGCGTTGCCAACATCAGTTGTAAAGAGAGTCGTTTAGAAGACTGTTTAGAAGAAAGTGACCATATCGCGTAAGTTGCGTACATGTATTTGTGCCATCGCATTTGAGAAGAATGTCAAAACATTTCATATTATTTTGATAGTTGTAATGTAATGTACATTTGGCCCTTCTCCTGTTAAACAAATTCCCTACTTGAGGTCTGAAACTATTTGCATGCCATTGACAAACTTCACATGTAAGAAGATCGTTGACTGTTTCGTATTCTTCTTTGGTTTCCATCTACAGGACAACTATAGATCTTTCATCGAATTCACAGAATATTGAAGTCCGTTGTTCTATCTGTAAAGATTACTTTACAGAACCGAAGCGTTTACCGTGTTTTCATCGATTTTGTAAGGGATGCTTGACAAAAGTAGTAGAAGTGCCCCATGGAAAGCATTTGGAATGTCCTACATGCTCACACACGTGTAGCTTACCAGATAAAGGATTGGATGGCTTCAAAACAGACTATCACATGGAAAACATAGTCGAGTTTCAAAAAATTAAGTCTTCGTTCAACGGAAAAGCTATAATTTACTGTTATGGCTGTTCCAAGGAATCTATACATGTGGCTGGTTACTGTTTTAAATGTAAAAACTTTCTATGTGACATATGTTATCAACTTCATCTTACAAACAAGAGCATTCGTGATCATAAAGAAAAAGTGATATCCGCCAAGTATTGCGCATCAGACGGTTTCGATTTGCAAAGATATTTATTTCTAAAGGAACCTCAGAAGTGTAACGTACACGTTGAGTTAACAGTCGATCTTTGCTGCTTGACTTGCAATAACCTTCCAGTGTGTTTTAAATGCGCTGCTCTAGGTCATGCAGAACATAAAACTTGTGATATGAAGTCTCTCGCTGCAAAAGAGAAGACAAAGTTAGTTGATGTAAAAGAAGTTCTAGAGATATGCAATGAAAAGTACAGAGAATTGAATAAAGGAATTGAAGAAACAAATGCCAGTATAGAGACAATGTATAATCCAGCTGCTCAGAAAACGAAAGACCAGCATGAAAGAATTCTTGCAATGAAGGATAAGACTAGAAAAGAGAAAGACTGCCTAAAGAAAAGTAAAGATAAGTTGAATCAAATTTTGCAAAAGAAAGAGGCGTCGCTTGCAGAAGACAGAAAGAGAGAAATTCGACAAATCAATGAGAAATATGACAACAAACTAGATGAGATTCACAAAAACGACAAAGAAGAGAGAGAAACGTTGGACAAAAATCACATCATTGCCCTACAAAAATTATCAAACGAGCAAAAACAAATAGAGAAGAAGATGGAGAAACAAAATCAAAAAGCAAAACAGAAACAGGAAGAGAAAGTAGCCAAAGTTTTGAAAATATCGAAAGTTGTTAATCAATTAGCAGGCAGAATGTTTAATAATAACGCAACAAGGGAAAGCATTCATCACGCTGACGATGATAGGATTACCACACAATGCCTGCCTGAGTTACACATCGCCTGCAAGAGATTGGCTGATGATTTTGAAAAGGAATCCTTCGAACTGGCCTCGCTATTGAGCACCAAATCTGTTAGAGTCATCAAAATTGATCAAATGAAAGGTACCAAGCAAAAGATTCAAAGTATAACTAGTTGCGGGAAAAACTGCATAGCGATCACGGGTTATGAATCACGATATAACTCATTTCTTGCTATTGTAGATTCCGAAGGAAAGCAAAGAAAATTCACCACAATTGAGGCAAAAAAATCTAATACAAAATGTTTCATAGCCTCTCTTTCAGATGCAAAGGTCGTTATTGCTTCAAAGTTTAATTTGATAACTATCTTTAATACTCAGGATTTGTCAATATTGTTCCAAAAAGACATTTCGAGAATCATCCCATTGTGGGTATACACATGGCGTCTATCGTGTGTAGCCACATGGGTAGCCACAGATCGAGCCAAAAAGGAAATATATGTGGGTGCAAGCAACTTGAATATCTATGTCTTTAACGAACGTCTCAACCACGTGCAAACCCTAGATTTGACAAAGATCGTAAAATCCATAGCAGAAATTCTAATTCTTGAACGCGATCTCCTGGTCTGTGATGATATTGCGAAAAGAGCCTACATAGTTACGAGGCAAGGTGGTCTATCAGTTCTCGCACATGAAATGAAAGCTATCGGAAGAGATGAGTATTGTCCATTAAGTGCCTGCACAGACAAAGAAGGGTGTATTTTCATGTTGTGGTCCAAGAAACAAGGAGAAGTTGATTGCCAGTTTGCAAAATATAGTCGAGATGGCCGAACTGTAATCACAACAGGACGTCTGGACAAACGGTCAGAGTGTGTAACTATAATGGAGCAATCTGAAGGAAAAGAGTGTCTGGTAGCTGCAACAACGAAAATCAATAATATGTTTTGTCATACACTAGTAAGTATGCAAAGCAGCAAAAAACCAATGGAGAAGGTCATCTATCAATCAAAGTACAACAGACCAGATAACAGAGCTACCTCTGCATTGGTAAACACAAAATCGATTTATATTTTCCGTTGATTGTGCCGCCCTAGAATAAAATTTTCTTGATTCAGTTGATCCTCTCAACCAACTCATTGGCGTTTTATAAACTTTATGGGTTCGGTTATTTATCAAATATCTTTTTATCCCTCAAAACCTCAACTGACATTATCTTTTCATTTTATTAATTTCAAGATATAGGTGGAAGGATACACGTTTACTGTGGTAGGAGGATGTATATTAAACCTGACTATATATGTTAGGAAGGATATCCATCAAAAGAGAAAACTATAAAGAAAATAGCTCTATCGACACCTCTTTTGAAATTTAAATGAAATTTATATTCAATCATTCACTGTTCGTTGATTGTTGAATAACGTATTGTTGTCTTTTTGTTGCAAAATAGCGAGTATCGGACTTAGGTGCTTCAACGTCTGGTTATTCCTCTACCCAGCCCGGTACAACACAAACAGGTTTTGTAGTTATTTCAATTTCTTCAATAATTATAAGGCAATGTATCATCCTGATTCTGCTGTCTCCTTCAACATACGTTCATAAGTTCAATATGCAATGTAGCATGTTATAGTTCTTTTCTTTTTTTCTGATCATGTCTTTTTATGATTCTTTCACCTTGTTCTTTGGTCAATACCTCAAAGATCTCTTTTAGTACACAACAGAGGCTTTGGATATGAATTCTATGGCTTGGGTTGTAGTGCTCTTTTATTCCTTGCCAGAGGCAAAATTAATCTATGCGATGGTGTGTGTGCGTGCGCGCATGTGTGCGTATGTGACGCTTGTTAACACGGTAACTCAAACAGTTAATGGTTGGTTAACTTCATACTTGGTATGTGCATCTGTCTCATTAAATACAAGGAGCAGTCTGTTTGCTGCGAAATTCAATGGTCATGTTGGGTCACAGATGTCAAAGAATGAACACTTTGCGAACACGACCAATGAATAGGTACATCGTTGTTGAACTTCATATATGGTATATAGATTCAGCTTGTTTAGTACAAGAACCCTATTGAAATTGGTGGAGATCAAATGTCATTTCGGTCAACATTTAAGTGGAAATCTTGGAAACACGATAACACAAGGAGTATATTATCTTTCTTTATTTTGATACGTAGTATGTACATCCAGCTTGGTGAGTGCAAAATCATATTATAATTGGTAGAGGTGAAAGGTCACATGATGTCAACAGGCATCAAATCTGAAAACTTGTTAAACATGAAAACTCCAAGTTAAAGCTACAATTAATCTAGTTTGGTCAAATTCAGCTCAGCTTAGGTCTGTGAAGGGGTTCTATAGGTATTCAACGAAACATACCTGGCATCCAGGTGAATAGAATCTGCTTCAGAATTCAAACTCTTGCTTTAAAAATTCTCTTAAACCTTCTATCATGTCCCCCCCCCCCCCATCTGAGCCTCAATTAAGGTGTCAACAGGTTATCTCGAAGAGGCACAACCTGGCTTTCGGGTTCAAAAGTGGAAAAAATGACAAATTTCTCAAAACTATTTCACAACCAAGTCATGTAAGTCTCAACAAGTATTAAAGCAACTGCTGGCTTAAAATTGGAAAAACGTGCCTATATTTCACATAGGAAGACTGTTCGTCCTGGTATTTCTTGGTTTAAACATCTATCCTTAAAACATCATTTTCAGTGAATGATTTGGTTGATGCCTGCAAGTGATTGCTACAAAACTTTACTGGTTCTCACTTCATTCTTGGACAAGTTTAACTTTAAATTAGTCACATAGATATTTGGAATTTTGAGGAAAAAAGTCACTAAACTTTATGGCTTTCTGGTTCTGTTTCAATTCTGTAGTTACTTCAGAAGCAAAGGTATCAAGATTTTTGCCTCCAAAGCAAAAATTGCTGCAAGATTCTGACATTCCTATTGCAAATAGGGACATCTGTACCATATACATCAAGTCAGAGGTAAGTGTATGGGCAGCGAAGGTTAGTCTATGAATCATGTAGTTTTTCCTAATTCTATTAATGTCAGTGAAGTGGTCTGACAAACGTTGTGCTAGTCAATTTGACCCATACTCTTTGCTTCCGTAATCTGTCATTTTAAAGGGATCATTGACCACGATTTTACAATATGATGAAGATTGCGATAACAATGATCATTTGTAAGTAACTGTCAAAATAAAGCAACCCATAGGAAGTGGCTTTGCCAGACATTTCAATCTTGGGGGCACCGCACTTAATTAGGTGGGCATAAAGTTTATATGTAAATGCTACCCTGGGGGTGGGGGGATTAATGGGATGGGAGTCCCCATTTGAGAAAGTTTTGATTATCTAAGGGTCATTAGGTACAATCTGGTATTATATTTTGCAACTTGAAGCATTTTCATGTTCACGAATTTTCGGGCTTAGTCTGTCCGATATTTATGTTTTTAATTGAGGCAGATAAAATTTGTGTTTAAGAATTGTTCTTAACACTGCAAATCGCATCTGTGGACACATCTTGAAGGATGGCACGTGCCCACCCCCCCCCCCATGCTACCACCTGGCAACGCCACTGCCCATTGGAATGAAAATTGATGGTAATAATAATATGATGATGCCGCTGCATTTGATTATCGGACCAGGGTTATATAACCTAAGTTAACCTTTCTATGGACTTTGAACTTTATTTGGACACAGCATTTTTGGAACTCTGGATTATTTTGGGATGGGGGTGCGGTTAGAGACTGAACTCAAAGTTGAGACCGACATCAGGCGCGTCTATCAATATGGTATATCCTCTCCTCTGAAATATGACATGACGTTCCATTTTCTGCTACAGGACCTAAATTAAATGATATAAATGATGTAAATGATACGATTATAATCTTTGCGTGTGTTGCTGAACTAGACTGTAAACCTGGTTTGAACTATAACACAAATAATATTCTGCACCATTTCGATCACAGGTCAGAATGCAACAAGGAAACAGAGAAATCACTTTCATGGGTGGAAAATCTTCACAAGCACCGAAAAGAACGTATTCTACGGCATCAAATCGCAGTCCCTTAAGCTCAGGCTCTGGTTAGTGAATTAATTAAACAGAGGTTATGATAGTCTTAATGTTGCATTTGTTACTTTGACTTATTTTATAAATATTAATAGTTTCAGTTATAAATGAATAAAGCGGCGCCGGTTGAAGCTTGAAAAGGCACAAGTGTTAGTCGACGAATGCCAATTGATAGCTTCCTGCTTTATCTATCTATTAGTGGCACTTCATTTTTGAAGCCAAACAAACACAGTCAAAGGTAACACAAACCCATCCATCATAACTGGTTCATGTGATGAAAGTAAATGTCATGCACAACTTACCAAAAGAGCTAAAAGATTTTTGTTCCATTTGGGAGATATCACAGGTGTTACATCCCTTCACCCAGCAGGTTTAAGACTAAGTCAAGCCTAAATATTACATTATCCAGCAACATTTGCCTTTAACTTAAATGGGGATTTCTTCTTGTTAGAAAATGTCTATGTTCTGTGACGAAGATTGATTTTGCAAATGCTGAAACTGACATGTTGGACCTGTTAATATGACAATGCTCTCAATGGGTTTGATTGTAAAGCTGGTAAAATTCTACCTTGAAAATATGAAATGCCATTTAAATGACATATTATCTATTTATTTATTAATTTATTTATCTATCTATTTATCTATCGCCTATTTCACAGTAGCTTTGTTTAGAGGTATAAAGTATTAAAATAGAATACAACGAGAGGGAACCTTTCTATCCCAAGCTCCAATAAGAAAATCAAATACGACGTACCGAGATGGTAATGCTTTGTCAAGAACAGATTAAGATATAATGAGTTCAACGAAATAATAGCGTCAATAACGATACGACCTTCGTCTGTTTGGCTGGTATTCGGTTTCAAACAAATACCATTAATGCTTTTTATAGTTAATCTGTGTAATGTTTTGGTTAACAAACAAAAATATATAAAACGGTTATAAAAATACTCGACAGAAAATGTTCTAAATACTGAAGGGCAATAAATTTCTTTGAGTTTGTATCCATATTCCTACCAAATATATACATCTCAACTTGTAGAATACATATTATTTTGTAAAAGAAGACTTTAAAGGCTGTTTTTTTCTTAATCTGTTTACATCACAAAAGAAATATTTCATATGTAGGATAAGGAATTTATAAGGATGCAAAGGGTGTATTTTAGTACCCAGAAAACTATCCTGCTTTATAAAATACAAACTGCTTGGTAAGTAACTTCATTTCAACGTCAAAAATAAGAATAAACGTGTAGATGCAGTTTCAAAATAGATGTTTTTAGTATTAAAAAATGAACAGAGAGGTGTTTAATTTTTCCCCATCAAACTTAAAATAAATATTGGTCGGTAAAATCATGTGTTAAAATCTAAAACTGAAAATAATGGATCTTGACTTCATTTACTGATAATCATGGCATCTTAAAAATCCGGTTCCAATCATCGAAGTTTTAGTCGTTAAACAGAGCATTCCACTTTCTAATTGTAGTAGAAGGTTTGGCTACTTTTTCTAGATATGTAACCAGATATGTAATAATGATAAACAGCTTAAGAAAGTGATCTATCCTTCAGAGCTTTATTAAAATACGAGTTGTCTAAATAGGTGTCACGGTTTACTATAAGGCCACCGTGTTTTATATCTGAAACTTTATTACAACTAATTTCCAACATCAAAGTCATGTTCCTTTCCCTCTTGCCTTAAATAAATGAAATAATCTTTAGGCACTCTTCATTATATTTATCATATTCATATCTAAGTCAGCAATATATTTCAGCAGATTGGCAGCAAATAATTCACGTTTCATTGAACATATGGCTTAAATGTGGATTGATAACTTACCATTTCTCAACCCAGCTCGCAACACCGATGTCAAGAAAAACCAAAAGGAAGATGCAACCAGTTCGATATCCAACATGCCAGCGCAAGGGCCATCCGGTGAACCAGGCAATTTCTTTCACACTGAGGTATTATAGTTGATCATTGTAAGGAACTTTCATATAAAAGAGTCTTTGGTTGCATCTGGTACTATATTTTGCAACTTGAAGTATTTTCATGTTAAAGAATTTTCGGGCTTAGTCTGTTCGAGATTTATGTTTTTAATTGAGGTATATAAAATTTGTGTTTAAGTATTTTTTCTTAACACTGCAAATCGCATCTGTGGACACATCTTGGGGGATGGCAGGTGCCCACCCCCCCCCCCCCCCCAGGCTACCACCTGGCAACGCCACTGCACACTGGAATGAAAATTGATGGTAATAATAATATGATGATGCCGCTGCATTTGATTATCGGACCAGGGTTATATAACCTAAGTAAACCTTTCTATGGACTTTAAACTTTATTTGGACACAGCATTTTTGGAACTCTGGATTATTTTGGGATGGGGGTGTGGTGAGAGACTGAACTCAAAGTTGAGACCGACATCAGGCCCTTCTATCAATATGGTATATCCTCTCCTCTGAAATATGACATGACATTGCATTTGTCTGCTACAGGACCTACAGTAAATCATATAAATGATGTAAATGATACGATTATAATCTTTGCGTGTGTTGCTGAACTAGAATGCAAACCTGGTTTAAACTATAATACAAATTATATTCTGCACCTTTTCGATCACAGGTCAGAATGCAACAAGGAAACAGAGAAATCACTTTCATGGGTGGAAAATCTTCACAAGCACCTAAAAGAACGTATTCTACGGCATCAAATCGCAGTCCATTAAGCTCAGGCTCTGGTTAGTGAATTAATTAAACAGAGGTTATGATAGTATATGTGACATGTGTTACTTTGACTTATTTTATAAATAATAATAGTTTCAGTTATAAATATATAAAGCGGCGCCGGTTGAAGCTTAAAAAGGCACAAGTGTTAGTCGACGAATGCCAATTGATAGCTTCCTGCTTTATCTATCTATTAGTGACACTTCATTTTTGAAGCCAAAAAACACAGTCAAAGGTAACACAAACCCATCCATCATAACTGGTTCATGTGATGGAAGTAAATGTCAAACACAACTTACCCAAAACAGCTAAACGAATGTTATTCCATTTGGGAGATATCACAGGTGTTATATCCCTTCACGCAGCAGGTTGAAGACTAAGGCAAAACTAAATATTACATGATCCAGCAACATGTGCCTTTAATTTAAATAGGGATGTCTACGTATTACAAAATGCTTATGTTCGCTGACAAAGATTGATTTTGCAAATGTTGAAACTTACATGTTGGACCTGTTAACATGACAATGCTCTCAATGGTTTTGATTGTTAAGCTGGTAAAATTCGACCTTGAAAATATGAAATGACATATTATCTATTTATTTATTGATTTATTTATATATCTATTGATCTATCGCCTATTTCACAGCAGCTTAGTTTATAGGTATAAAGTATATAAATAGAATACAATGAGAGGGTACCTTTCTATCACAAGCTCCAATATGGAAAAAGTCACTGAATGTCAAATACGATGTACCAAGATGGTAATGCCTTTTCAAGAACAGATACAGGTATAATGAGTTCTACGAACCAATAGCGTCAATAAAGATACCACTTTTGTCTGTTTGGCTGGTATTCGGTTTCAAACAAATACCATTAAAGCTGTTTATAGTTAATCTGTGTAATGTTAAGGTTTAAAAAAAATATATAAAACGGTTAAAAAATACTCGACAGAAAATGTTCAATTTACTGAAGGGAAACAAATTTCTTGGAGTTTGTATTCATATTCCTATGAAATATATAAATATCAACTTGTAAAATACATTTAATATTGTAAAAAGAGACATTAAAGACTGTTTTTTCTGTTATATGTTTACATCAGAGAATGAAAAGTTTCAGATGTAGGATAAGGAATTTATAAGGATTCATAGGGTGTATTTTTAAAGCTATCCGGATTTGTAAAAAACAAACTGTTTGTTAATTAATTTCATTTCAACGTCGAAAATAAGAATAGACATGTAGGTGCAGTTTCAAAATAGATGTTTCTAGTATTAAAAAATGAACAGAAAGATGATTAACTTTTTCCCATCAAACTTAAAATTCTCTTGGTCGGTAAAATTATGTGTGAAATTACAAAACTTAAATAGAACTTCACTTCATTTACTGATAACCATGGCATCTTTTGAATCCGGTTCCAATCATCGAGTTCTAGTCGTTAAACAGAGCATACCACTTTCTAATTGTAGTGGGAGGTTTGGCTACTTTTTTCCAGATAATAATGATAAACAGCTTGAGAAAGTGATCTATCCTTCAGAGTTTTATTAAAATACGAGTTGTCTACAGAGGTGTCACAGTTTTCTATAAGGCCACCGTATTTGATATCTGAAACTTTATTGCAACTAATTTCCAACATCATTTTCCAGTTCCTGCCCCTCTTGCCTTAAATAAATGAACTAATCTATAGGCAATCTTCTTTATCATTATCATATTCATATCTAAGTCAGATATTTCAGCAGATTGGCAGCAATTAATTCACGTTTCATTTACCATATGGCTTTAAATGTAGATTGATAATGTACCATTTCTCAACCCAGCTTGCAATACCGATGTCAAGAAAAACAAAAAGGAAGATGCAACCAGTTCGATATCCAACATGCCAGCGCAAAGGCTATCCGGTCAACCTGCCGATCTCTCTCAAACTGAGGTATAATAGTTGATCATTGTAAGGAACTTTCATAAAAAAGAATCTTTGGATGCATCTGGTACTATATTTTGCAAGTATTACCATGTTCAAGAATTTTCGGGCTTAGTCTGTCCGATATTTATGTGTTTAATTGAGGCAGATAAAGTTTTTGAGTGAGTATTTTTTCTAAACACTACAAATCGCATCTGTGGACACATCTTGGGGTGGCACGTGCCGCACCCTCACCCAGGCTGCCATTTGGCGACGCCACTGCCCATTGGAATAAAAATTGATGGTAATAATAATAATATGATGATGATGCCGCTGCATTTGATTACTGGACCAGGTTTTAAAACCTTAGTTAACCTTACTATGGACTTGGAACTGTATTTGGACACAGCACTTTGAACTCTGGATTATTTTGGGATGGGGATACGGTAAGAGACTGAACGCAAAGTTGAGACCGACATCAAGCGCGTCCATCAATATGGTATATCCTCTCCTCTGAAATATGACATGACGTTCATTTTTCTGCTACAGGACCTACAGTAAATCATATAAATGATGTAAATGATACGATTATAATCTTTGCGTGTGCTGCTGAACTAGAATGCAATTCTGGTTTAAACAATAACACAAATAATATTCTGCACCTTTCGATCACAGGTCAGAAAGCAACAAGGAAACAGAAAAATCACTTTGATTGGTGGAAAATCTTCACAAGCACCTAAAAGAACGTATCCTACGGCATCAAATCGCAGTCCTTTAAGCTCAAGATCTGGTTAGTGAATTAATTAAACAGAGGTTATGATAGTCTATATGTGGCATTTGTTACTTTGACTTATTTTATAAATATTAATAGTTTCAGTTATAAATATATAAAGCGGCCCCGGTTGAAGATTTAAAGGTACAAGTGTTAGTCGATGCATGCCAATTGATAGCTTTCTGCTTTATCTTTCTCTTAGTGACACTTCATTTATGAAGCCACAAAAACACAGTCAAAAGTAACACAAACCCATCCATCATTACTGGTTCATGTGATGGAAGTAAATGTCATGCAAAACTTACCCAAAACAGCTAAACGAATGTTATTCCATTTGGGAGATATCACAGATGTTATATCCCTTCACGCAGAAGGTTTAAGACTAAGGCAAATCTAAATATTACATGATCCAGCAACATGTGCCTTTAACTTAAATGGGGATTTCAACGTATTCGAAAATGCTTATGTTCTGTGACAAAGATTGATTTTGAAAATGCTGAAACTAACATGTTGGACCTGTTAACATGACAATGCTCTTAATGGTTTTGATTGCAAAGCTGGTAAAATTTTAATTTGAAAATAAGAAATGCCATATAAATGACATAGTATCTATTTATTTATTCATTTATTTATCTATTTATCTATCTATTTATCTATGGCCTATTTCACAGTAGCTTTGTTTAGAGGTATAAAGTATAAAACTACAATACAACGAGAGGGTACCTTTCTATCACAAGCTCCAATAAGAAAATCAAATACAATGTATCAAGATGGTAAAGCCTTGTCAAGAACAGATGAAGGAATAATGAGTTCCACGAACCAATAGCGTCAATAACGATACCATCTTCGTCTGTTTGGCTGGTATTCGGTTTCAAACAAATACCATTAAAGCTGTTTATAGTTAATCTGTGTAATGTTTAGGCTAAAAAAAAATTGTATCAAACGGTTAAAAAAATACTCGACAGAAAATTGTCTATTTACTGAAGGGCAACAAATTTCTTTGAGTTTGTATCCATATTCCTACCAAATATATACATCTCAACTTGTAGAATACATTTTATATTGTAAAAGAAGACATTAAAGGCTGTTTTTTTTTTAATCTGTTTACATCAGAAAATGAAATATTTCATATGTAGGATAAGGAACTGATAAGGATGCAAAGGGTGTATTTTTAAAGCTATCCTGCTTCGTAAAAAAACAAACTGCTTGTTAAGTAATTTCATTTCAACGTCGAAAATAAAAATAGACGTATAGGTGCAGTTCCAAAATAGATGTTTTTAGTATTTCAAAATGAACAGAGTGGTGATTAATTTTCCCATCAAACTTAAAATTCTATTGGTCGGTAAAATCATGTGTAAAATCTAAAACTGAAAATAATGGATCTTCACTTCATTTACTGATAACCATGGCATCTTAAAAATCTGGTTCCAATCATCATGGTTTTAGTCGTTTATCAGAGCATAACAATTTCTAATTGTAGTGGGTGTTTTGGCTACTTTTTCCAGATAATAATCATAGACAGCTTGAGAAAGTGATCTATCCTTCAGAGCTTTATTAAAATACGAGTTGTTTAAATAGGTGTCACGGTTTTCTATAAGGCCACCGTGTTTTATATCTGAAACTTTATTGCAACTTATTTCCAACATTATGTTCCAGTTCCTGTCCCTCTTGCCTTAAATATAAATAAATGATCTATAGGCACTCTTCTTTATCATTATCATATTCATATCAAAGTCAGCAATATATTGCAGCAGATTGGTAGCATAATTCACGCTTCATTGATCATATGGCTTACATGTGGATTGATAACTTACCATTTTTCAATCCAGCTCGCAACACCGATGTCAAGAAAATCAAAAAGGAAGATGCAACCAGTGCGATACCCAACATGCCAGCGCAAAGGCTATCCGGTGAACCTGTCGATCTCTTTCACACTGAGGTATAATAGTTAATCATTTATAAGTAACTGTCATAAAAAATAGTCTTTGGATGCATCTGGTACTATATTTTGCAACTTGAAGTATTTTCATGTTCAAGAATTTTCGGGCTTAGACTGTCCAATATTTATGTGTTTAATTGAGGCAGATAAAGTTTTTGTTTGAGTATTTTTTTCTTAATACTACAAATCGCATCTGGGGACACATCTTGGGGGGTGGCACGTGCCCCCCCAGGCTACCACCTGGCGACGCCACTGCCCATTGGAATGGAAATTAATGGTAATAACAATATGATGATGATGATGCCGCTGCATTTGATTATTGGACCAGGGTTATATAACCTAAGTTAACCTTACTATGGACTTGAAACTGGATTTGGACACAGCATTTTTGGAACTCTGGATTTTTTTGGGATGGGGGTGCGGTGAGAGACCGAACTCAAAGTTGAGACCGACATCAGGCCCGTCTATCAATGTGGTATATCCTCTCCTCTGAAATATGACATGACGTTTCATTTTTCTGCTACAGGACCTACAGTAAATCATATAAATGATGTAAATGATACGATTATAATCTTTGCGTGTATTGCTGAACTAGACTGCAAACCTGGTTTAAACTATAACACAAATAATAGTCTGCACCTTTTCGATCACAGGTCAGAAAGCAACAAGGAAACAGGGAAAACACTTTGGATGGTGGAAAATGTTCACAAGCGCTTAAAAGAACGTATCCTACGGCATCAAATCGCAGTCCATTTAGCTCAAGCTCTGGTTAGTAAATTAATAAAACAGAGGTTATGATAGTCTATATGTGGCATTTGTTACTTTGACTTATTTTATGACTATTATTAGTTTCAGTCATAAATATATAAAGCGGCGTCGTTGAAGCTTAAAAAGGCTCAAGTGTTAGTCGACGAATGCCAATCAATAACGTCCTGTTTTATCTATTCGTGGCACTTCATTTGTGAAGCAAAAAAAAAAAACAGTCAAAGGTAGCACAAACCCAACCATCATTACTGGTTCTTGTGATGTAAGTAAATGTCATGCAAAACTTACCCAAACAACTAGACGAATTTTATTCCATTTGGGAGATATCACAGATGTCCTTTCACGCAGCAGGCTGAAGACTTAGAAAAGTTTAAATATTACATGTTCCAGCAACATGTGTCTTTAATTTGTACGGGGATTTTTACGTATTAGAATACTTATGTTCTGACACGAAAATTGGTTTTGCAAATGCTGAAACTAACATGTTAGACCTGTTAACATGACAATGCTCCCAACGGTTTTGATTGCAAAGCTGGTAAAATTCTACCTTGAAAATATGAAATGCCATATACCTGACATATTATCTATTTATTTATCTTTCATGTATCTATCTATCAATTTATATATCGCCTATTTCACTGTAGCTTAGTTTATAGGTATATAGTATAAACATAGAATACAATGAGAGGCTACCCTTCTATCAGAAGCTCCAGTAAGAGAAATAACTGTCAAGACCAGATACAGGTAAAATGAGTTCCATGAACCAAACACGTCAATAACGATACGACCTTCGTCTGTTTTCTGGTTTTCGGTTTCAAACAAATACCATTGATGCTTTTTCACCTTGCACTTTGGTCAACACCTCAAATATCTCTTTCAGTACGCAACAGAGGCTTTCGGATATGAATTCTTCTTGGCTTGTATTCCTGTTATATTCCTTGTCAGAGGCCAAATGAATCTATGCGATGATAATGGTGTGTGTGTAAGCGCGCATGTGTTTCGTAGGTGACGCTTGTAAGCACGGTAACTCAAAAAGTTAATGGTGGGTTAACTTCATACTTGGTATGTGGATCTGTCTTCAACGAAACATACCTGGCATCCAGGTGAATAGAATCTGCTTCAGAATTCATACTCTTGTTTTAACAATGCTTTCAAAGCTACTATCAGGTCCCCCCTATGAGTCTCAATTAAGGTTTCAACATGTTATCTCAAAGGAGCACAAACTGGCTCAAGGAGTCAAAAGGTTATCTCAAATGGTGAAAACATTGAAAAATTTCTCAAAACTATTTCACAATGTTTCAACAATATCAAATAAGTCTCAACAAGATTTTAAGAGATTGTTAGCTTAAAATTCGTAAAATGTGGTTATATTTTACATAGAAAGACTGTTCGTTCTGGATACTGAAACATTATGGTGTAAATGTCTATCCTATACAATCCTTACCAGTGAATGACATGGTTGATGCCCCAAAGGGACTGCTAAAAACCTTTCCTGGTATTCACTTAATTCTTTAATTTGTATGGCAAGGAGACACTAAGGTAACTGGCTTTCTGGTTCTGTTCTCATTATATAGTTACTACAAAAACAAAAGCACCAATACTGTTGCAACCAAAACAACAAGTGATACAATGTGACGTTCGTTCTGTAAAAAGGAACATCGGTACCACATACAACAAGTCAGAGGTAAGTGTATGGACAGCGAAGGTTAGTCTATGAATCGGGTAGATTTATATTCCTTGCCAAAGGCCGAAGGAATCTATGCGATGGTGATGGCGTGCGTGTGTGTGTGTGTGTGCGTTTGTTTTGCTATCTGACCGAGGACTTGAACAAAAGAATTTTAGGTCCTCGGTTGTGATTTTTAAAGAATCACCACGTCCTCGGAAGAATTCTATTGTATGGGGTATTGTTAATGTTACGGTACGTGGATTTGAACAATGGAAAATACAATAGGGTCCTCGGTCTGAATGTAATGCAACATGTGTGTTTGTGTGTGTGTGTGTGACGCCTCGCTTGTAAACACGATATCTCAAGTAGGGAAGTAGGGAACCAATCTAATATTTGGTGTATATGAGTACCACATTGAGCAGATGAACCATATTGTTTTGTGGGGAGGTCAAAGGTCATTTGGAGTCACCAGGGGCCAAATAGTGAAAACCTTGTAAACACGATATCTCAGGGAGATAAGCTTGGACCAATCTAATATTTCGTGATTAGGTGGACCACAATTTGGAGTTCAATGTTCATTTGGGGTCACCAGGGGTCAAATTGTGTAAACCTTGTAAACACGATATCTCAAGAAGGGAAGGTTGGACCAGTCTCGTATTTCGTGTGAAGGAGTACCACATTAAGTTCAAGATCCCTATTGTTTATGGTGGAGGTCCAAGTCCATTTGGGGTCACTAGAGGTCAAATTGTGAAAACCTTGTAAACACGATAACTCAAGAAGGAAGGTTGGACGAATTTCATATTTAGTAGTATGTAGTTGATACGCGTTCAGTACAAGATTTTATTGAGGTCAAAGGTTATTTGGAGTCACTAGACTCCAAATTGTGGAACCTTGTTTTATAAGCTACCGTCTCTCCTACAGACCAGCCTATCAGATATAATGTGCGTTAAGCCTCATACGAATAGGAGGCTATTGGCAATTGCAGATGAGCTTATGGGCATCCATAGAATCTAAAACTGAAAGCGCGAAAAAAATGTGCATTGGCTTCAATGTGCCGCTCGGAAGCTTTACTTTGAGTGCAGAAAGGTGTACTTTGTAGTACAGCGGTTCTATTGGACGTTTTCCGTCGTGTTTATTTCAGGTTGGATGTAGTTTCGTTGTGACTAGGCAGCGTTGATGAAACTTAACAGTTCGTACTGAGATTTTTTACTCTGACCAATTCGAAATAATTGTGTAAAACTGTCTTAGTTTGGCCTCGAGTTCACAAGCTTTTGTCTGGATTGGCTGTTGATCTCAATTTGTGTAGTCTCTTCCACCAGTTTCAGCATAGCTAGGCCTTAAAAGTAACGTTCGACTTTGGTCACGTTTATAATTATGGGACAACTTGAACAAACCTGGGTAGGCCTGTGAGCAATTGTATGTTGTCTAGGCCAGCAACGGTTGGGTAGAATAGGGTTCGTTAACAAAACAACGTGAAGAATACCAGTCAGAATACCAATTCACTTAAGATGGCAAAACATCTCCTTCATTATTTCTTAAAGCAATTTTCCTGGCTATCATTCATAATTCGAAAAGTATAGAACAATTTAAGGAGCTCTGAGACAAGTTTGCTGTTGTTACTGCTAGGAATTTTGGAAGAGAGATGCTCTTACAACCTCAGATTTTCATTGCGTAAAAGATCGCTTGACTTAGGAAGTGTAATGGAGTAATAGCGATATTTTTCGCGCATCAATCTGCAGCTAAAAGACAAATAATTAATTCGGAAATTGTACGAAGTCGTCGCTCTAATTGAGCAGCGGTTCAAAGTCGCAGTGAGGTACTGTATATGCTTAGGACTGCCGCACACCTAGTTTCTGTATAGTATATGCCTAGTAACGTAGAGGAGCCCTAATGTAACAGAAGCCAAGCTATCTTCGTTTATTAATTTTTACAGATGTTGTATTTTTAATTGTTTGAGACACTACAGTAGCTGCTTATTTATGATTCTGCGTCATGTTTTACTTTGTTCAACACTTACTTTTGGTGGAAAAAGTTTAAATTTCATACTGCAAAGAAACATGACTTTCCAATTACTGAGCACCATGCATCTGCCTAACTTCCTAACCTAGTATTGATGTTGCAGCTCTGTACTTTGGAGACTTGAACAACAATCATAGGCCTAGTGGCGAGTGGAATTTGGCGAGTAGATTTTAAGTTACCGTCGCCAAATAGCGAGTACTTTCAAAAATATTTGTCGAGGCCTGAGAACCTTCAAAACATGATTTCTCATGGTAGAAATCATGGATACTTTTCATACGTGGTATATGGATAGGCCATATTGAGTACAAGAATCCTATTGCTTGTGAAGTCAAATCTCCTATACTGTAGGTCACCAGAAGTCAAAGTCTGAAAACCTATTACATGATACCTCTAATACTTGGTGTGTGGCTTCATAACATTGAGTACAAGACCCCTATTGTTTTTGGTGGAGATGTGTATAGCCACGTATAGTAGACTGACCTGTGTTTATCATGCCATAGTGTTATTGTAACAGCTAGTTCAGGGTTTGCTAACAAGCAGAAGACTAGTGCATTGAAGTCATCGAAACCTCAATGCATTTTGCATTCTGGTTTTAAGCAATGTCTTCATTCGCAACCAGTTATTTCATCAAACCCTTAATGTAGTTTGCCATTTTGGTGTCTTATTCAGTTCCTATGCTGAAAGCACCTGGGACCTATATTATCAAGTCTGCTTGTACTGTAGGTGTATTCGTGTGGGTGTATTTCTGTGTCTGCATGTGATGCCTCAACACAAAAAAAAGTCAAGACTCCAGCCAGTTGGATTTGGTGTATAACAAGCAACAATGTTTCTTAAACTACATATGCAGTTTACAATGCCATCTAGTCAGAGTTTGAAGTGGGAGTCTGATGTCCCCCTGAAAAAAGGGGTCTCAGACACAGTATTATCCACCCTTTGGATTATTTAGATTAGTTTTGTTAGAAAATGACAGACAATGGCTACGGTACCATCCCCTGCACACACATCAAAGCATGTTTACTGTAGATGACATCTAACAGTCCTGACCAAAACCTTAATAAATTCGTAAAACATCACAATTATTCAGTGTAGACTATGTACATTTAACAATAAAGCCCTATACATTTCAATACCTCTATGTATTAAGATATATATGTAATGCTTGACAGCAGCATGGTGTTTTGCTTCTTCTGCCACATTGCTTGAGCAATGCATTTTTTAAATTTCTCTTGGTTCTACATGGAATTGTTTACAAAAGTTAATAAGTTTCTTAGCCTTATAGCACTTCAGCCACAAATTATGAGGCAATTATGGCTTAAAGGCATTAAAGACTCGCCCCAAACCGTGTGCGGCCATCTAGAAAATTTAAGTTTTTGTTGCTTGCAAGTGACTTTTTGTTCATGTGGCTACAAAATGCAGACAGTAATGAAACGTGATATCTTGTTATCTTTAGCTGGACCTGAGATGTCGTTTCTACACTGTGCTGTGGACATTGACCGCAGCTGTATGTACTGGTTGTACACTAGTGTCAAATAACAAAAGGTAGCAAGCTGTGTGTGTATTTTCTGGGATCGATGGTGGTGTCTAATACTTCTGTTACACCTCATTCGAAACTAGGTCAGATTACCGACATTAGATGTTTCTTTTTGCAGCGAGTCTTCACACCCTTTAATTTGTTGCATTAATCATCTGTGGTTACATCTCATCTGATAGAAGGTTACATTTAGGTGGTAACAACAGTTTTGCTGTAACCACCTGACATACTGGTTCCAGAAATGTTTGCAATCATAGGCCGTAAAGCAATAAACAAAGGATGTAAGGTATCTGAAGTTTAGAGAGCTCTGTGTAAACGTGACCAGTAATACCACTAGTAGCCCGGAAGTGTCTTACAGTTTCTTCCTTACCTGGCAGTAAAGCCTTGGTTTGACAATGGAGTTAGAAAAGTCTCAACAGCTTAGATTGAACTGTTGCAAAGATATTGTTGCTTGAAAGTACTGTATATTACACGATTGTGACATCATATTAAGTTTGAAAGGCCTTCTATCAGTGAGCAGATACAGTAGCTAGTGCCCTTTTAATGATATTTTGTTTGTTGGAATTGGCTTTAAAGCACTGTATATATTGAAGGATATATATATTTTTTGTCATTAAGTCATTCTGTAAAGTAGAATAGATCAGTAATTACTTTTGCACATTTCACTGTTTGCATTGATATGTCTGTTAACAAATATACCCTAAGTAATGTACACCTACAATAACTTTCTTATCTGATTCACTGAGCATCAAAGTATGAGTAAATCAGTAGTACCATGGAGGTAAAACCTCCATGGTAGTACTGCGTTTCTGCAGCCTTGCCTTAAAGGTCATAGGTCAGTTCACATAAATATCAATAAGATTTTAGAAACAAATGCGAGCACACACAGTGAACTTTAGATGTGGTTTGTAGATTTTCTTTGATTACAATAATCTGAACAGTACTGTTTGATGTATATCCCATTAAGCCGATCAGACAGTAGCTGTTTTGACTTCACTTAGTGTGTGGATCTTCTATGTGAGTAACCAGAATCTTACTTTCTTATGTGGAGTTCAAGATAAGTTCAAGTCTCAGGGGAGCTGTTGGTTACATCTCAAACATTGTCACATCTCAGAAACCTTCTGATCAAGGCTAGTCTTAAATGAAAGTTATTGATGTGATTAGTTGGCGAAGAATAACTAACTCATTAGATTGATTGTTGTTTTTCTCTTCCATAGGCATCCATCTTCAGCCATCTGAAAGAAGAACTTTCTTTAAAGCTAACCCAAACTGACTGTGGCAATTTAGGCCGCTACTTTTCACTACCACCTGATCAAGTGCAGACCATTATTTCAAGTCCCTTGTACTCTGATAAATTTCTGCTTGCCCTTGAAGAGAGAGGATACATAAACCCTTCAAATGTGAATCGATTAACTGATGCACTCACTGAGCTGAAGATCAACCATACTCACTTAACAACAAAGACGTGCATGGAGCTAAGAGGTAGGCCACTAAGCATTAGCTCTCCTTGTAATTTTGTATTTTGATTTACCTCTTGTACTTTCAAAATGCAATTAAGATAGGTCTTGATCTCCATAAAGTATAGCTCAACGATCATTCATATTTTCCTTGAAGCAAAACCTCTGTATGAATAGTGATATACTATCACCTGCCAGCTCACCCTACCACCTCCCCTTCCTACCCCCTCCACCCAGAAAGATTCCACTTTATGCAATACACAACACAGTTGGTGATTTATTCTATATGCTGGAAACCAAAATGTGTACAACAAAACATCGTATGTATGTACAAGTGGGCAAAAATCACCTTGTGCCATGATGTGTATTATGCTATCAGCATGCCTGTACATCTCTGTGGATAATTAACAACACTGAAAACTTGATGTTTACCTTAAACATTTCAGATCAAGAGACTGAATACGATACATTCCTCGCCGGCCTCTCTGCTTATTTGACATTTTCTATAACAAAGAAACTGTGTGATAACTTTGAAGTTACAGATGAGAACAAGAACACAGTTATCTCCAGTCAGAATCCAGGACTCTCCTTCCTCCTGACAATTGATGAGATGGGTATCATTAATCCTTCTGATGTCAGCAAATTAAAGTCACCTTTAGAGGAATATCGTCTTCTCCAGGCAATAGCTAAGATACACGAATACCAGTCCTTGGTACTTTCTGACAAAGCTATGCCACAAGATGAAGGTATTGTAAATTCATGTGTATCTAACAAACTGTTATACCCCACTGGTACAAGTTTCATGCCAGTGTTTGTTGAGTTGGTTTATTTTAGTAAACAGAGGGCGCTCGGCCCCAGCAAACAATGTACATATAAGACATCTCCCTTTTATTGAAAAACAAGATGATAATACACAAGTTATTGGAGTGATTCTTGCTGTTACTTAAAAAGCTTAATATGCAACTGAAAATAATTAGATGTGATAAAAATAACATAGCCTATACACACACTCCTTTCCAACTGAAATATCTGTGTCTAGCTGGGGGATCACTTTTCTACCAGCCTTAGAGCAATATGATTTTTCTTCATCCAAACCTTTACTCTTAACCATTTGAGAGTAATAACCTGAATGGTAAGAACTGTTGGACTCTTCTAATTCCTTTTTCATCTATGTGTAAAAGTAAGTTGGCCTGACGTTTCGATCCTAGCAGGATCTTCTTCAGAGGCAAAATGACAAGTAACAGTAACAGAAGGGACAAAAACACGCACATAATGCATACAGGTTAATGATCTTGGTGAACACAAAGAGATCCTTTTCATCTACTTAAAAACAACTATCAGCCTCATGAACCTTGTCAATAAGATCTTTGTTAAATTGATTCTGGTTCCTTCTAAGACTAATGATCAGTTTGTACTATGAATGATCTAGGCATTGCAGTCTCATCGGTGATAACTGCAGGATTCCATGTTTTTGAACTGACCATCATACACTCTCACTCTATCACCAACTGAGAAATTCTGAGATGGACGTGCACTCCTGTCATAATATTTCTTTCGTATCTTTTGTTTCTGGATTATTCCTTTCCTTTCTACATTCTTCTGAACCAATTGGGGTTTTAACTGTTCATTTGTCATTGGCAGTTGTTCTCTTAACCTCCTTCCCATGAGAAGCTGTGCAGAGCTGGCTCCAGTATTGGGGTATTGCGCCATGCTAGAATACCTTTGTAGGGATCTTTACCTTCATGTGCAGACTTCTTGAGGATAGCTTTGACCGTTTACACTGTCCTCTCTACAAGCCCATTCGACTGAGGAAAATAAGGGCTACTTGTCACATGCTTGAAATCCCATTCATTGGCAAACAACTCAAACTCTGCACTGCTGTACCGAGGACCATTATCAGATAAAACTTCCACTGGGACCCGATGTCTCGCAAAAATGGACGTTATGTGCATGATTACCTGATTACTGCTTGTAGAATGCAATAAGGCAACTTCAAAAAACTTGGGAAAATAATCTACAACAAGAAGATAGTTCTTGCAAGTCAGTACCAACATTAACCCATGGCCTATCAGGAATATCATGTGGTATCAATGGCTCCTTCTGTTTCCTGACCCTATAATTTTGACAAACTGTGCACCTGGCAACCATATCCTCAATTTGCCCTGACAAACCTGGCCAGAATAAACACTGCCTAGCCCTGGCGTTGCACCTATTGTTACATTGATGATACTTATGAATGCGTTTCAACATATCAGCTCTGAGACTACAGTGGAAATCAAAACTTGATCACCTTTCAGGACAATACCATGATATTCCGATAACTCACGTCTATGATGCCAAAATGAACTAGCTGCTGCACTGACCTGATGTATATCATTTGGCCATCCCTATCTAATATAGCTGATTACCTGTAGCAAAACATCATCTTTCTTGTGATCTTTGTGATCTTTGACCTGTTCAAGTTTGGTGTCTGAAATAGGCAGGTTAGTAAGCACCATACGGACATGTAGCTCAATTTCATCCTCAAGTGTACCTTTACCAGTCAGTGGCAAGTATGCACGAGAGAGCGCATCAGCTATGTGCATCTCTTTGCCTGGATTACGGACAATTTTCACCTGATATTTCTGGAGTCTGAGCATCAGAGGTTTCCTCATGATTGAGGCTTATGATCTGACTCTACCTTCACATGTTTCCCATACACAAATTGACTAAACCTTTCACAGGCATATACCACAGCTAATAACTCTTTTTCAATCTGTGCAGAGTTCATTTCACTTTGAGACATGGCTCTTGAAGCATATGGCACAGGTTTTCCCTTTTGCAACAAAGCACTTCCTATACCACTCTTAGAGGAATCAGTCAAAATCACCACCGATTCATTGACATCATAATACAGATTAGGGATATACTTTGATAAGTAGTTTGCCATACCCAAAAATCTCATCACATCACCCTTGTTTTGTGGTGTTGGCATTTTGGTGACTGCCTCCACTTTTGTGTGACCTGGTTTTATACCCTGTTTTGACAATACATGACCCAAGTAGTTGATTTCTTCTTTAGCAATTCCACATTTCTCAATGTTGAACTTAAGGTTATTCTGATTAGCAACTTCTAGAACCCTTCTTAGCCTAACATCATGCTCATCCTTATTTCTCCCATACACGAGGATGTCATCCATATAGGTTCCAATACCATCCTCACCCTCAAAAAGGCTGCTGATGATGGGGCACTACAAATTCCAAAGGGTAGTCTCAGATACCTATAACGCCCAAATGATGAGTTGAAAGTACGAAGCTCTGAACTAGCATAATCTAGTTGTATCTGCCAGAACCCACAACTAGCATCTGAAATACTGAAATATTGTGCACCATGTGACCTTGTAGAATTTTTTTCTGCGGTGGGTAGCTGACAATGGGATCTTTGAATTACCTGATTCAATCTTTGGGATCAAGACGGACCCTTCGGGACCCATTTTTTTTCTCTCAACCACAACTAGGGAGTTTACCCAATTTGTAGGCCTATCATTTTTTTCAATTACACCTAGGGACTCAATTCTACTCAGTTCAGTCTTAAGTTGTTCATGCATTGTTGCTGGAACCTTCCTCTCCTCGCTGCATGGATCACTGGAGGAACGTTTTGCTTCACCACGATCTTGTGCTTGCCTGGTAAGCATCCTAATCCGGAGGAAACCTCGCTGTACTCCTGGAAAGTACTCTCCTCATCGGTAAGAGTGTTGATACATTGTACCAGGTTGAGACTTCCGCAAACATTTACGCTCAGTAGTGGTTGTGCTTTAAGGTCGACAACTTGGAAATCCAACCATTGTACAATTGTCTTACATTGACAACGAAGCCGACATTGTCCCATGACTTGATTTTTTTCACCACTGTATGTAGCAACTTTGAGGCAGAAGACCTCAACCGGTTCCTCCCTGGGCAAACCTGCTGGTAAATCGTGAACGGTAAGACATTCGCTTCCGCTCCCGTATCGAGCTTGAACGTGACTGTCTTTTTATTAACCTTGATTGCAGATTTCCATTCAGACCGACTCAGACATACTCTGGGTATGACGCAGCATCCTCATCGATGGAACCAATGTAGAACTCATCAGGAACTGATGATCCACCACTAACATCAGAAGAATTATCTGTTACAGTTGTGAATCTTTTATCAGATTTTGTCTTACAGAACTTCGCAAAGTGGTGCTTTCTACCACACTTCTTGCATATTTGTCCATAGGCGGGACATTCCCCAATATTATGGTTACGTCCACACCGGCCACAGTTAAAAATGAAAGCTTCCCTGCCCCTGTGTCATTGTTAGGCTTAGGCTTAGGTCAGTGTTATTGTACTTCTTCTTTGGCTTACCCGGTTTGCACTGTGATTGTCCGCTTGTGTGTACACCATGGACTGTATAGTCTCCAACGTTAGCTGCTCTGGTTAGTGTTTTTATCTGATTCTTTGTTGTCTCTGTTGCACGACATCTTGATACAGTCTTTCCTAGTGTTAATTCTCCTGTTCTCAATAGTCTTTTGCACAACCCATTATCCTGCAGTCCGCATACTATCCTATCACGGATTAGGCCATTAGTCAGTGTTTCGAACTCGCAGCTTTGCGCTAATTTTTCAGTTCTGTGACATAATGGTCGATTGGTTCTGAAATTTGTTGATTTCGTGTGAAGAATACAAACCTTTCGTAGATCAAATTCTTCCGTGGATTGCAATATCCTTCAAATTTGTTCAATACATCGGCTACTTCTCTTTACTCTCTTTAGCCGTGAACGTAAACGTATTGAATAAGGGCCTCATCCCCTGCAACTTGGAGTAGTACGGCACACTGGTGTGTTTCTGATTTTTCCACCAGTTCCGGCGCCTCTAAATATAACTCTAACCGTTGTTTCCAACGTCGGAAATTTTCCACTAAATTACCTTGTAGGCTGAGCGGCGGCGGCGGCGGCGGGTTAAACTTCTCCATTATCTGACACCATGTCGTGTTGTTGAAAGACTATGCGGATGCCATGTTTGGAGTTACGTTAACAACTGGTTAATTTTAGTAAGTAGAGGGCGCTCGGCCTCAACAAACAATATACATATATGACAGTTTTAAGGAACATTCCTGACTTAAGACTTCATAGTTCGAAAACAGTTAAACACACAAAATGCACTCATTATCTATAATCAGGATATAATATAATTTATAGTATAATATAATATATTAGATATAATATTGAGATATAATATATTTTAGGGATATATATATATATATATATATATATATATATATATATATATATATATATATATATATTGTTACATTGGAATGCGAGAGGTCTCGATAACTAATATTTAACGAGACACAAGCCTGGGTTCGTTTCCGTAAGGAACACAGACAAATTGACGAGTCTAGAGAATTTGAATGAGAACGTAAACGATATTGAACAATGGAGTCTGAACCAACAACAACAAATGGTAATTACAAATATATAGAAAATTACTCACAAACTTAACAAGATAGGATACACTTTAAAACACGCTGGTCTCTTCCAACGGCGATATCCCTCAGCGGCCACGACGTAGATGACGACGATTTTCGGTCCGTTGTACCGCGAAATTCACTGGTCCTCGACGAAGTTTCTCGCCATCACAGAAACAGCAGTCACCTTCTTTCCGGCGATGCTCCACAATAGAACACGGACTTCTAGCCACAATCGAGTGAAGCACAAGTCGAACTTCTCGCCGACTAAATATTACCAGAGTCAGTCCAAAATCAGCTTTATAGCCACTAACTCCTGGCGTAACGAACTTCCTCAACGGAGACAGAAATTCTTCACCTTCTCCGAAATAACGACTGGAAAACTGTAGTTTCACAGCAAAGTCCTCTTCAAACCTCTGAATGGCAGTGTAGAATCAATCTTGGTATCGATATCTCAATCCCTCAGAAACTGCTGGCAGTTGAGCACTGACGATATATAGTAGAATGGTATAATATGTGTTGTCGCTTGTATTCGTTCAGAAACTGAGAAACTCTCCGATCTGGGCGGGTTTTAATACGATTCGTCAGGTCAAGAATCATCTAGACCTTTCTCGATACACCTGAGTAACAACTCGACCCAGTTTCTCCATTCTTGGAAGTCCTTTGCATATCTCGCGAACATTCCAGAGAATCCACGAAAATGTGTGCACACCTTACATGCGGTTTCACGTAAACCGACGTTAACCCGAGACCAGCGTGTCATCATAAGGAATATACCAGAACAATCGTGTATTATAACATTCTGACACGGTAACCCGACCTAATTTCTCAAATATTGATTTGTCACGTAGGCAATTTCAAATACTTTCTATAATATAACATTAGGTTCCTTACTAGCAGTGACTAGTGTTAGGCTACAATGGGCCCTCGTAACAATACATATATATATATATATATATATATATATACATACATATATATATATATATAAGGGATACAATAAATATATAATGAATATATGAATATTTTAGGGATATAATGAAGACTGAGATGTCAAAATATGTTTTGAACTGAAGTACATTGTGGCAACTCACAGCTTCATAGCAGTGTATGTTGTTGAGAAATATAATAATGCTGGTTTTCACTTTAGTGTGATGAGTGCATTGTGGTGCTGTGTAATATGTGATGTCATGCAGTGACTATACTAACAGCTCTTTCTCCTGTAGAATTAAAGTTATGGGATTAATTCTTTGTAAATGATTTAGTTGTGTCCCGGGAAGCTGCAGTTTTACATATATATTTCTCTGTCTTTTTATATTTTTTGTTTGTTTTAGGTTTTGTAAAGCGCCTAGAGACCTTTTGGTATTTGGCGCTATATTATGAACTTATTATATTATTATTATTAATATTATAATCAAATGACTTCACAATTAAACCATGGTCCTAATATGGAGGAGTCCTACTTGATCAGTGACAAATAAATAAAGGCTGTGTCAATTCCTTCCATTTATGACAGCAATCATTGTGCAATGTTTGTCTCTAAATAAAATAAAATACATATTTAAATGTGGATTTTTCAATAGTGGTACATGTAGTGTCTTTGAAAATACATTGCAGATAGAGAACAGTGTCTGATGGTGTGAATGAAATATAATAACATTTGCGTTTCCAATTGTTTCAAGTCTCGATGTATGAAAATATTTGTTATTATTCCTGTTTGTATTACTGAGTAATTTAAACTGACTAGCATGTTTGAGCAATGACAGTGTCTTAGTTTGTGTTGGAGGAGAGCTTCCTTTAAATTTGAAGATTGTACTGTAGTTGTTAATAAATGTTACCAAAGATACAGTGTTACGAGATTGCCCAAACTTTTGATATCAAAGCACACTTGTTTTTCAGTATGGTAGATATTCTTAATATACTGTCATACATTGTGAAACATTTAAACTTGTTTCAATAGAAATTGAACTGTGCTTTCTGTTTCCTTGTTTTAAAGACAAAGAGAACTTATTCCTGAAATGCTTACAACAGAAGACGAAGAGTTGGTTTGAAACCATGACTCCCGTCCCCTGGATGAAGTCCTGTCAATGGAATTCTAATGATCTCTTTATTGCCAGCCGCTTAGTCTTAACAAATTCTGGTTCAAGTATATCTAGCAGAGAAGTTGACCGAAAATGTAAGCTGCACTACCTAGATATCTTTACTGATGAAAGACTAAAAGCAGAGACTCGAATCATTCTGGAAGGACAGCCAGGCTCCGGCAAGACAATGCTCTCCTCTCAGTTGGCATATGACTGGTGTTGTGGGAAGCTGGATATCCCCATGGTCATCTTTCTGCCCTTGAAAATTGTTGGTAACATGACAATTATTCAAGCTATCAAGATGTTCTACATCCGTAAAGGCATTCCCATTGCAGAAGAGGATATTGTGTCTATGCTTAACAGTGATAAGAAGAAAGTCTACCTCATATTGGATGGGTTAGAAGAATACAATGGTGTAACCAAAGATGGAAGTCCTTCAGAAGTCATGAGAGTAATGACAAAAGAGAAACTGTCCAACTGCATTGTTATAATCACAGCTAGGACAGATTATACCAAGCATCTACCTCCAGGTCCAATATTGAAGATAGGAAGCTTTGGTGAGGACGAGATGACTGAATACATTGAAAAAGTATACTCTGATGATGTCAAAAGGCAAGGAGAAGTAAAGGAATTGATTGATAATATTCCATTTGTTCTTGATCTTTGTAATATTCCACTTCTCTTTGTGTTGTTAGTACATAACATTGATAGATTAGGAAAGTTACAAGAGGCTCAGCTTGACAGGGTTACTCCTTTCGTGAAGGCCATTGTAGATATCCTGTGTCCTGTGCAGGATGAGGAAGACACACATAGTCATCTGTCTGACCAGAAAACATACATTACATTGGAGGAACTTGCATTTAATGGCCTCTGTAGAGGAAACCAACAACTGTTTTGGCAGAAAGACTTTGTGGATAGAAGTGTCACTAATAGCAAAGCATTGGTAGATTCTGGGATACTTGTTATTGAGGAAGGAACTCCATTTAATTCTTCTGATAGAAATCTTGAGACTGCCTCAGGCAGTGGAACTTCCCAGACTGATTCCATCAGTGATGAGTCACTGAACACATCTAATGTTACTTCAGAGATAAAGAGAGGGGTACCACTTGAACCTGATATTTTGGCATCTATCAATCAATCAGAGAGTAATCCAATATTGGAATCAAAAGAGAAACAATCGGAACCTTTACTGAACAGAAAAACTCCGAAATATATCTCGCAACAGGTGAAATTCCTTCATAAGTTAATACAAGAGTGGTTTGCAGCAAAGTATTTAGCCCGCTTCTTCTGGGGTCACAAATCAACTGAACACCATGACAAGAATCAATTGTTCAGAGAACACCTGGCTAACATAGACCCAGCTGATCTCCATTATGTCTTGCGCTTCACTTGTCATATCTGTCCTCCCAGCTTTCATGTTATTGCCAGTTTTCTGATGAGAGACTTTAAAACAGGAGATGGTGAGATTCCTGATTACATCATCAACTGCATCTGTCTCTGTTTTGGTGAGCATGATGAGTACAAAGGACACAAGTTCAAGGACATTGTCACAGAGATCTGTAGAAGAGAATCCGTCAACTTCAGCTCTGGAGATAGTCGAATACTGCTGAGGTCAAAAGTTTCTATGCTGACTTTTGCGTCGAGATCAAAGGTACATTCCCGGTTTTTTAACACTGTCCATTTTTAAATGTAACTCCCTATTCCTTAACATTTGGATGCGTGAAGATGCTTGATAAACATTTGAGCCAGCAGTGTAAAAAATTATGCTGGAGTGAATTCCCAGTAATATGCGTCTTTATGTTTTATGATCAAGTCAGTGTTGAATTGGAGCCCTTTGTGATTACATTTTGTAACCTAGTCCTCTATAGCCATTGTACCTTTCCTTATTCCAAGGGACATTAAATTTCTGAAATAGACCCTCTGTTATCTGTGAATACTGATGTCAGGTTTTAATGTGGGAAACACTCCGTTCCTTTTAAGGTTCCAATAAAGCGTCTGAAGTTTTCAGATGTGGTTGAAAAAGTTACAGACAAGGCCCTTGTCTTACAGGACGATGTATGGCTTGGTATATTAGAAACTCTTGAGGCTATTGAAATGGATCGATGGGACCAGAAACTAATTGACAAAGATTATGAAGACCTTCTAAAATTCATTTTAAATTGTAAACATGTTCATGCAGCACGGTAAGTAGAAATTTAATATCTTTTGTTCATTCATACCATGCAAAACAGAACTGAGAATACATACCTACATGGACATAGAGACAAAATAGTTGAAGATGAATATAAGTAAAGCCAACAGGTAAGAAATAGTACCTGTTGGTATCTTTCTGTTGGTCACACAGAGTTCATTTGTAACTATTTTGTTGTTTACTTAACACACCAGTGTATGCATTCATATTTAATCAAGATATAGAAAATATATGCACATTCAATATTACTTTTATGAAATATATACAATGCATGTAGAAAAAAGGGACACAATGCTTTGTAAACACTCATCAAGACTCAACAGTGAAATAAACAACTAAAACACATGGTTCAATATTTTAACCTTTGCTGCTAAGAATTTCTCTATACAATAACAGTGTCTGCACCAGCCATGTATTGTTTCTTCACTTTCTTTACCTCTAGTTTACTCTTTCCAAGTCCACCAAAGAATGTGACAGATGACAAGATTCTGAAAGCCTTACAATCCCGAAATATTTCAGGTGCAATTTCTCTTAGTAATTAATGAATACCACTTTTGTTTGGTTATGTAAATTAAGTCCCTTGGTAGTATGTTGAAGGTAAACACTTATTACACAGTCAAAGAATTTCTTGTGTAGTCGTTTAAAAATGTGAAATCTCCATTGGTCTAACATCTTTGTATAAAGCACTTTTTAATGTACTCAAAGTATAGACAAATTACTTGGATCAATTCATTTTTGATTCCTTGTCAAAGGGAACACAAATCTGCTGATAGTGATGGTGTATATATATGTGTGTTAATTCACAGCTATACTGAGTTTGTTAGAGGCAGTGATCATTTGAGAACAATACATGAGGTCAAAGTCTGAATATTGTGTAGAAATGATAAACTTCTCCAAAACTACAGAGCTTAAGCATATATGGCATGTCGATTCACTTTACATTGGTGAGTGCAAGAACCCTTTTGTTTTCTTTGTGGAGGTGAAAAGTCTGGAAAACCTTGTCACAAAAAAAACTCCAAGTATAATGGGTGGCTGCAATTTTGCACTTCTATGTAGATCCAGTAGTAAGTTGGTTTCTGGTTCTTTATAAATGTACTTGATAGAACGAAGATCATGAGAAAGATCAGACTGAGGATATTCTTTGATTATCTTTTATCACTTACACTTAATTTCTGCAGGCTTAACAGTATTTGTCACAAATTGTTAAACAATTGTTGGTTTTCAATCAGATGTTTACCAAACATGTAGTTATTTACAGATCTAATGTAGAATGAGATGTAACTGCAATTTAATGGGAACAAATTGTCACCATTTAGCAAATAGTAATAACATTTATTTAGGAGAATTGCAGTTCTATTTGCAGTGACCACAACAGCTATATTTGATCTAATATGCTCTTTGCAGTTGAATGGACCATTGGAGCCAATGCAATTCACACTCTAGATGTGCACACTGGAAAATGGCCGGTGAGAAGTATTCAAGCATTTTTTATTCCTTGCCGAAGGAATCTATGCGATGGTGATGGCGTGTGTGTGTAAGCATCTGTGTGTGTGTGTGTGAAACTTTGGCTCGTAAACATGATATCTCAAGAAGTTAAATTTGGTTGAACTTCAAACTTAGTGTGTGGGTAGCCCGTAGTAAGTAGATGATCACTATTATTTTTCATGGAGTCAAGGGTCATTTGAGAGATCACCAGAGGTCCAAGGCGGAAAACCTTGTAAACACGGTATCTAAGGAAGTACAAAATGCTTGAACTTTAAACTTAAACTATAAATTGACTAAGGGTAGCAAATGATCTCTTTTGTTTTTCATGGAGGTCAAAGGTCATTTGCGGTCACTAGAGGTCAAAGGCTGAAAACCTGGTAAACACTAAATCTCAAGAAGCAAACGTTGCTTCAACTTTAAACTTTGTATGTTGATAGCCCTTGGTGAACAAATGATTCCTATTGTTTACATGGAGGTCAAGGTCATTTGAGGTCACCAGAGGTCAAAGGCTGAAAACCTGGTAAAAACTACATCTCAAGAAGAAAACGTTGCTTCAACTTTAACCCTTGGATGTTGATAGCCCTTGGTGAGCAGATGAAGGCTATTGTTTTTCATGGAGGTCAAAGGTCGTTGAATGTCAATTGTTGGTTACAGTCTGAATTAATCTAATTATGCAGAAGTGAAGTTTGTTTGACCTTTGACCCTCTTAACATAGGAACGCATTACTCAATTCTGCAAGATTTGCCATTTCTGCTTAATATTTCAGCTCGTTAGAAAATCTTGTATTCAAAGTTTCTTCTCATATTGTCAGGGAATCACTAAGTCACGTGACTTTCTGGTACACCATCATATATTTGTTTTTGATTGTTGCTTTTGAGAAGTTACCACCAAGTTACCACCAGCAAATGTAAATTGATAATTGTTGCTATTGTATTTATCTGGAATTATTTCTTCATCCAGATGGAGTTTAGACTACACAGTAGGAACTCTAATGAACCATCAGCAACAAAAGCAGTTAAAGGTGTGTCTAGCTTAAACTTATTTATTTACACGTTATGATTCACAGTACCAAGGAGATAGTTAGTGGAATCACTCTTTCTTAGAAAAGGGATCATGATGGAGTTTAGAAGAGTTTTACATAGTAGACTTTTTATAAAATATAATTGAAATGTAAAACTGTAGCAATGATGAATGATGGAATGAAGTGAATAACAATGGCAGCACTCGCCTTTGACATAGTTTGTAGTTTAGTAGATAGGCTGAGATATGGCAATCTTCAAAGCCTGCAATCTTTGACGATTGTCACGGATTCTTTTCAAGAGAGCAGTCGACAACGGCGTAAACACGGACAGAGAGAGTATGTGAGTTTCAAAAGTTCAATATAATTATTAACAACAACAATGAAATTAATAGCGGTTACATAGAACAAAAAAAGTCATCATTTTCTATATATATCCTTTTAAACTTTTAAAATTCTAGGCTTCATATGGCATCCTTTCCTTCTTATGGTCCTAGTTTTGATTCGTTGAGGGTTCTGTCAACGTTTATGATTATTACAAATGAATGTTCTTTCTTTCTATACGAGCGTCGGCCTTTTCCTTTTCTTAGTTTCACGTTCTCTTTCTTTCCTCGTTCAAGCTTTAATTTAACTTCTTCCCTGCCTCTTTTGCCATCTTTAAAAGTACCAAAAACACCGAATTTAATTTGTAAAGTAATGAGTTCATGTTATCTCAATGAAGGTGGAAATTGGTTTCTTTTGAACTACAATTCTTACTAACATTTTATAATTAAACAAGAGCAACTTACGGTTTTGCTTTCGGTTCAAGACCGAGATTGAAAAGAGAGAGCACGTGGCTTTACTGTTCTATTTATACCCCATGCCGACGGAATTCCGATACTCGTTAACAACAAAAAAATATTGCGTAATGCTTAAGGATGCACAAAACCATGGCTAAATAATTAGCATCCAGTTAACTAAACACGTAAAGAAATCAATAAAATACATGAGGGGGTTGTCCCAGAACGGGTTGTGACAACGATATAAACATAGATCCTGAACTTAGTGTTGTACTATCCAGGCCGAAAGTGAATTAGGTCTTAGGATGCATTTTCACACTCACAGAACCACATGTTGAGAACACGCTTGAGCTGGTAAAGTATATCAGAACAGTGATAGTTTATGTGTAGTAACACCATAAACAGTGTGCATCATTAGATTCAAGCAAACATGCAGTGACACATGACAATTTAGTTGGATAGAAAGGGCAAGGGAAAGTGACATTGTGACCTTTTCTTGTTATATTTTACACTTCTATCATGCTCTGAGTTACCTAACATGAGCAGTTGAGATTGTTCATATTGCATAAGCTGGCCATTAACAGATGTAGCATTGTATACTGACAGATATGAGACCCTCTTTACCAGTTGTTAAACATTGTTTTATGATATCTTTGATGATGCCTGGACATACAATATCTGTGGGTCTCATACAGAACCATACATAAAGTGCACAGATGGTAAAGCTATGTCTAACTGTAATACTCAGCAAGTTTATGAACTTGAATTTGCATAATTTATATGAAAGCTTATGCATTAAATAAATAATAAGGTCAGTGGCTCAATAGGGAGTTGTAATGGCCATGGAGCTATAATGACACACTTTAAACATACTTTATTGAGGCAACAGTGATATTGACTACACTGATTGATGTTAAAACTATATAATTGGAGATTTCTGGCATGCTTGTTTTCTAACTAATTTATGGTACTATTCATTATTCACTTTCTCTCTTTACACTCATCAAAAGATATAGACTTGGACACATCTCTTAGCACACAATCTTTGGTTAACAAGAAAGGAGGGATTCTAGAAATACCAGGGACTGGCGTTAGACTAGAGATTCCTTCTGGTGCTATTGAACAGGAATGCTTGATCCAGATGAGAATCATACCAATCAGTTTTCAAAAAGACTCTAAATCATCATTTACCAGTAACTCGACAGTAGTAGTGGAACTTCTTCCTAATAATCTGAAGTTACATCAGTTAGCAAAACTCACCCTGCCTCACTGTCTGCAGTTGAAGAACACTGGTGAACGCAAAGCCATGGTGTACAGCAGTCACCATGCTAAAGGTACTTTATATATGTGGTGTAGGAACTCTGACTAAGCTGACATGGAAGAGACACCAACACCCCACATTATATGTACACTGGATGTATTGTTCATTCCTGGTGTGCAGCATCTGTCACACCTACCAATACTATATTGGTGTCTATGTTGCCTTTAGGGTTGCCAACACACAACAGATAATTGACAATATGTTAGGTTTCATACTCTTGATGCATACAGCAGTCTTGCCATGAAGAAATATTTACGCCTAAATGATTGTACAAATTCTTTCTTACAGCAAAGATATGCAGTACATATTTTAATGTCGCTAGCTAATAAAGCTGTCATCATTCCATACATGTTATAAAGTTGACTTTCAGAAATAACAAAAATATAACATTTCATCACAATATTACTTAGTAGGTTTTAGGAATCTTAAAGATGAGGTCTGCCCAATATTCATAAGATCCGCTATTCATAAGGTTCATTGTTCATAAGGTTCGTTATTCATAACTGAAATAAAGATTCGTTATTCATAATAAAAAGGTATCATAATTAATAAGGTCCGGTATTCATAATGGGCAAAACGGCTCGATATCTACAATGGACAAAAAGGTTTGTTATTCATAATGGGACAAAGGGTCCGATATTCATAATAGAACAAAGGGTTCGTAATCCATAATAGACATAAAGGTTCGTTATTCATAATAGGAACTTCTGCATTATCTGTAAAGTGTGTGCTTGGAAAGAAAGGAATATTAAGAAATGGCAGTATCAACTTTTCGGGCTCCCTACTCTTTTTTGTTTTGATACAGGTTCTAAGCCAATGTGGAGACCAAAACCTAACCATTTGTATCAGCTGAATGACACAAACTGTGTAATTTGGATTGAAAGCTTTTCCTGGGAGACATGTCAGATTGATGACAGAAATGTTGAATATAAAAAGATCCAAGTCTATGCTGCTTGTAACCTGGATCCACTTCCTGAAATAATACCTATATGTGTTGGCTTCTACCCTAAACTGCCAGGCGAAAGACCAGTGAGTCAAAGTTAACCACAAACCAACTTACAAGCTCTTTGGAAGCTCTTTTGATTACATGGAAGAGAAACATCTTTAATGGTTAATTCAGCCAAAGTATGTGCATGCACAAACATCTCACCATTAAAGAATTTTCCTCCAGGTAGATCACAAGAATTCACATTTGAACAGTGTTTAAGAGATGTCATAGTGCATATTTATACAAGATTTTGGATTTCACTTCATATTGGTATGATAGTGATAACCATAATGATAATGAGGTTCCATAATTGAGCGTGCACTCACTATGTGCAACATATTGTGAAGTTGGTTGAAAGTAACATGTATGCAGCAAAAGTATCCATACAGGATCAGGGTAATAATTGCAGTCATAATATAAATGATGGGAGACATGTGTGTAAAAGTATAAAAACTATAAAAGTATGAAACCAAGTGGTATGTACGAGTAGTGAGTAAAGTCAGGATTATGAGTATGGGGCAAATCTGCTTTTAAATCATTACATAGAAAAACTTGTCACCCAACCAGCCTCATTGTCATAATAATATCAAGTAGAGATGACATTTGATTGAGATTGAATCACAAGTACTAGGTCTAAGCATGTTGATTTCACATGCATGTTTTGATTATATCTGTATGTTTTATCAATACTTTGTTTGTTTTCTGTCAAGAATGAGATGCTTATTTTGAAAGAAATCCCGTTCCTATTCCGGAAAGCAGGAAACTTGCCTCTTCAGATATTATTTAATGAAGTGAAGCCAATGTCCTGGAAATATACAGGAGAGGCAAAATGGAGGGTAATGATTTTTTATTTCATTCTTGTTGACCCATTAACGCTGGTTAAAATTCGCATGTGCTTTGGAAAGTTGCATTCTCAACCACCAGTCTGTGTTTTTTAAATTTTATGTTAATGCTTATTTTTTTATTCATCATGCTTTCTACATAGAATTATGAGATAAGTGCTGTGTGCTATGGAATATTTATATATATTGTACTAGTGTCATTCTTAACGCTAGATTGGAATTAATGAATTTATATCCAAAGAGAAATATTAGGTTGGTTTTTATGGCTTGCATTTTTATAAACTCATTTAGCATGACCTTCCAATGGAGCTAATGCCATAGCAAGGTGCATCTATCTGTCTGTCACAATTTTAAATAGTTCTTGTTTGCAGGCCATTTGCTCAAACCTGATGAAATGTCCAAGTTGTTGCCCATGTTAGGGGCTGAATAAACCTTTCACCTAAATTATAGTAGGTCAAAGGTCATTTGAAGTTAATGCAGGTCCACACGATTACCTTTAAAGTGCTTCTCTTCCTAGGGGTTAATTCTGATCGGGATGAAAGTATATGGAGAGGTCGATTGATGACTGGGCGCAAAAGTGTAACAAGGATTAGAGGTCAAAGGATGTTTCAGGAATAATTAACTGAAAAGTGAAATATTTTTCAAATGAATCTCCTTGATTGGCATGAATATCATGAAGCCAAGTAGCAATAATCAATCAAAGGTAATCATGCTTCAAACCTTCATATCTCCTTGATACTTGTACATATTTTCAGCAACCTTGATTTAAACAGTTCATCCTTTGAAGTGGCAGTGGCATGCATATGATTTAGGAGGTAGGGCTGGGGCAGACTCATGATTCTCCTGACTGATATGAGAAATGGCACAAGGTGATATATGTGTATAAGTGTAGCTATACCAATTCATCTTCAAAGGAAGCATTTACTTTGATAGTTGCCGAAAGGCTCCCATAATCTGAAGAGGACAAACATCAGTATCTCAAATTTGTATTTATCTGTTTACACAAAAAGAACATGGGGTTTGAAACATTATGGTTTGTGAAATTTAGTCACTTTGCCAAAGTCTCTTTTTGAAAGCTGGTATTGTTCATTGAAAGAAACAAATATTACTCTCACTTTAGGTTAATAAATATTTGTGTTTTACGTATTTAAAATAAAGAAACATGCCCTTATCAGATGACTAAACAATTAATTTCAGCTGCAGGAAATTCCTTTCATGAACGTAGTAACCGACGTGGACTGTCAACGTTCATTTGTCTTTGAGAAGGTTGGAGAAGAAGATTGTATTTTAATCTTTGAAGCTATGCAGGAAGATCCAGTACATTTGATTGTCCAGTTCAAGGTGTGTGAACAATTATAGATTCATCTTGCTCTTAAATTATCACTAGACATCATTTATCAGGTGCCTATGTGAATTCTTTGACTTCTTTTGATAAAAAGATGCACAATTACTCTAAATATAAAACAATTGAATATGTTCTGTTTAGGGCATGCACAAACATGAAGAACAACAAATATTTTCATTTAGGTAGCCATTACAGCTCTTGTTATAATAACAATACTATGCTCTTGGTATGCTTGAAGTTAGGTCTTTAACTGACTCAGCTGAGGTACAAACGTCAAATCTAAAGAACTATATCTTGAGAAATTTACCTTCAAAAGAGATCATATATGCACGGTACATCACCCAATGATAAGTAAAATTGCTCCACAATATGGTATACTGTAGGCGAAAGCTCATTTAAGGTCCCAGAAGTCAAATCCTACAAAGTTTCTAAAGGTCAGGTCTCAATGAAGATGTAAAAAATTATTCAAATTTGACTTCCCCATATGTAGTAGAACTTCTTTGCTGTTTTGGGGTAGAGGTCAGCTTAGGAACATGCAGTATGAATGTCAGCCAAGGTTAACTTGCGGGATTAGCTTGCTACATTAACTTGTACTGCATATGTAATGTACAGTACTTAAATGCAGGTAACCACTGTGAGGGTTTCCCTCTGGTATAAGTATTAGGAATTCTTAGATTTGAAAGGTCCCCATTGTCAAAGTATAACAATATTTAAGCATGTGTAAAAGTAAGTTGGAGAGAAGAGAGAAAGAAACCACCAGTGGAAGAGGAGAGGTAGGAGATAAACAGTGGAGGGACAAAGAGATGATTAAGGGAAGGAGGTAAGGAATAAACTGGAGAAGGACAAGGACAGAAAAGTGTGGAGAAAAAAAGGTGGAAGAGAGCTATAATTAACCCCTGGAAGTTTCTTTCTTTCTTCTCTCCATCCCTTGTTTACTAATCCCCTTATATCTATCTCTTTGTGTTCACCATGCTCATTAACCTGTCTGTATACTGTGCGTGTTGTGTCCTTTCTGTTATTGTTACTTGTCATTTAGCCTTTGAAGAAGATCCTGCTAAAATCGAAACGTCAGGCCAACTTACTTTTTACACATTCTCTTACACAGGCTCTCTAGTAGATAAGCAGTTTGATAACAATTTTATTTTATTTTGAATATTTAATCATGGCATCTCCAACAGTGAAGATTGGATAAGTTTCAGAATTGCATGTGGATTCATTCTGGAATCTTAAAACCTTGTAAGCACTGTTTTGGGAGTTACAATGATAGTTCCTGTTCAAGTACAAGAATCAAAAGGTTAAAGGTCTTTTGAGGTCAACAGTAGTCAAAGGATGAAATCTTGTGAATTCACCAGTGGTCAAAACTTCCAATCTTGTCTGCAGTGTTACATTAAATATTCTCAATTTTTGCAAGTAAGAATCACTTATAAGCCCAATTATGGCTACTTGATTACTAGCCAATATCATCATACTCTGTGTTTAACCTCATTTCAACATATTTAATTGCAGGGCATATCAGCATCACCTCTCTCGGGCAGTCTATCACTGACAGCAGATGCCCCACAACCAAAGAAGAGATGCTATAATGAATCTACAGCTGCAGCAAAGGTAAAGTTCAGCCTATGTGTATACTCAAAATATATTCCAAAATATTGACAATGTCGACTGTAAAGCTATATTCTTAGCAAACAGAAAAGTGAGCTTGTAAAGTACTGATGACAAGTGGCATTGACAATGTTGGATGTTGGAGTTGCTCATGTTGAATTAAATTTATCAAAATTTTCACATTTGCATGAAATAAAAAATTGTTTCATATAACCAGGGTCGTACAATCACCATTTTTAAATATATATATGGACTATAATGGGTTCAAGCAATGCAATTGATGCAAGTCAGCCACCGCACACCCTCATCACCTCACAAAGTAACCTGTTGATCATTAACCATTGATGCGTTGAAATGCCTATACCTATAGTATGACTATATAAGTTGCTTCCATATTGGACTTTCAACTTCACTTGAAGTTAGAAACATTAATTTGTGACTTGATTTGACTTGCAATATAGTCAAATGACTTGTGATCGACTTGACCTGATGTAATAAAATTTACTTGTGACTAGACTTGAATTGAGGAACATTGACTGGTGTAAAGAAGTCACAACCAAGTGACTTGCATACAATGCTGGATCACAAAATTTAAAGTAAAAAGCCCATGTTTAACATATTTATTTATATTTTTCTTATTTTCTGATATTAGGATGGAGTGGAAGATTTTGCAGCTAGCAGTTATGATACAGTAGTAGCTGCAGGACTATCTCAGTCACAGAAGAGGACTTGTGATGAAAGTCTAGCTGTCAAAAAAAACCTAGAAAACATTGATCTAGAAGTCAGAACAGGAAGTCTCAAGGTAAGAATTTACATACACAAGATTCTGTTTTCCTGGAAACAGTCCTTTTTAGAGCATATCACACAAATAAGTGTTTTGCAGTTTGTCCCTACTGGCCCTTCCAGCACACCTACTTTGAGGTTCAAGCTTCATGGTTTGCTTGTATATACTTCATTATGATTTATTTGTACTAAAATGCTTTCCATCTAGTACTGATACTGTTTTATGATAACTGATTTTAATGAGGTATATTCTTGCAGTAGTTAGATTTATGAGACTGAAATGTTACAATAGTGAATGCAGTAACTTATAAACATATTTGACAGAGCATACGACCAAGCCCTTACCAAACCGTATCATGATTTGTGAGTGAGCTCTTACAAATTAGAGTGCGTCAATAAAATGCTGACTGTGCGCCTCTTGCCAAAAATTTGTAATGTTCACAGGCTGCTGACACACATGTTTGCAACGTGTGCACAACCGGCACAATGTTGGTTCACAAGTCAACTTTTGGAGATAACATACCATAAATTATGCTAGATACTGAGCACAACTTTACACAGTTACAACCACTGTTTTGTGCATAGATTCTAGTCTTGGGTCCAGCTTCAGTTTCTTTGAGCTTTACAAACTTAAGTCCGGTGTACTGCCTTGAATCAATATTTAATTTGCTATTCTGCTTATTGCCCTGTCCTACAACACAAATTCTTTTGTACTCTGGTGATTTCTATAATCATCTCTTCCCAAGTTCACACTCTTAATAATAGTAATAAAATTTCTTGTGCTATGACTTGCATCTAGCAATTCAATATGGTATTAACAATGGGCTTAATTTTGACCACTAACTTAGCTTGTATGCAAGTAAGCAAATCTCTCATTGGGAAACAGCTTGAACTAATTTTCAAACTTTGGTATTGTTCTCTGACAAGAGTAAACTGCACAAGTATTTGGTCTCCTACTGTCTAATTTATACCATCTTGTACTAGAGCAAGAATGAAATGTATATTCCACTAACATGGTATGTTTATTTCTTTAGGAATTCTGTAATATATCCTGCAACAAAGTTTCAGTTATTTGCTACATTTTAGGGCATGTCTGCATTGTCTTGATAAACAATAGGCTGTGTGATTAATGTATGCTATGTCAGGGCAGCACCCACTCATATTTTAAAATCCTTCCTTTTCCTCTGCCCCTTCCATAAAGGTTCAGTCCTCTACCACAAACAGTGGGGAGAAATTTTGAATTTAGAATTTTTTGCTACCCCAACCTTCCATTTTGAGCTATTTATGAGGACTTAAATTATAGCCTGAGTATGATTCAGAATGCACCATTTGACTTTTGTTATTTCATTTTTTGATTCCTTGCCAAAGTCAAAGTCCAAAAGCCTTGTAAACAACTCACAAAGTAGAAGTTGGATGAACTCCATATGTAGCACAAGCAAAGGATGCATGTTATTGAGTAGAGGAAACATTTTGTTTTTTAGTACAAATGCCATTTGAGGTCAACAGAGGTTAAAGTCTGAAAACTTGTGTAAGCTCCCTACTCAAAATGGAATGCTTGAATATACTTAATTTAATGTAGTTAGTAGTAAAAAAAATTACAGTTTATAGCTTGACCAACGACAGAATAGGTGAAAGTTGTAGTTTGATGATTGTTGTCCCATAATGTGTACTACCTGCATTTAGCCAAAACAAATAATTACAGATTTTATACATCCCTCCGGAAAGTTACACATACATTTCTAAAAGGTTGTTCTTTAAACCTGTGTTGAGGAAGGGTGGGATTGCAGCATTCATATCAAATTTCATATTTTACATGGGCTGGGGAAATGTCCATTTCATACATGGGGCTTCTTGATAGTTTTACCATAGTGGTCACCATTTCTGAAATCTACTGTTAGGTTCCAGTTCTATATTTCAGAGAGACAACACATTCATCACTCATAATATCCGACAGACTGGTGACAGGCAACATTAAGTTTTAAATTGCCAAAATCAAATTAATACCTGCTTACAAAATGACTCTCATGTCATTAGTTTAATTTGGAGGGAGAAGCGTTATATGTTATTTTTATCACATCTGAGAGACATCTAGCCAGTGACAACTATTGGTGTTTTTCCGATTAATTCTTCATTCTGTATGGTCATGGTTTTTTTTCGAGTCTAGTCATTACCAGTGATTTGCCTGAACCAAGTCACCGTATTATCTTAATGGGGGAGGGGTGGAGCGGGGAGGGAGGAATTCACAAACTCCTTTGAGGTATTCACTCTTGGAATTTAGTGACTTATGACCCGCATGTTAACTCTGCCATTCTGTATCATGCTGTAATATATACGATATACAGCAGGAGTCAGTTATAGTATAATTTTCAAGTGAACAATAAATGGAACACCATCAATGTGAATGTTACTTCATACTGTAATCGATTTAACAAAAATTATGAAAAACTTTCAACAGGGAGACCTGTTAGAGAACTGATATAATTTGTGTAAGTTCTACTCAGGTAACACTCATTATATAAACTCTGATCATCTTACAGAACATCTCCGAAAATATTCCAAAAGAATGGAAAAGTGTAGGTAGAAAACTTGGACTAGATGACTCAGAGCTTTGTAACCTTGAGAGAGATTATGCCAAGCAGGGACACACGGAAATTGTTTATCAAATGTTTTTGTATTGGAAGCAGAGAAATGGGAGTAAAGCTACATACAGAGTACTGGGTGAGGCTTTAGAAGCAGCTGGCCGCAGAGACCTGCAAGAAAAGCTGTATTAGCAAGGTAAGTATTAAATAATAATATAAATACCTCAAAGAAACTTAGCAATTCAATATATAACTGAATCATGCATAAAACTACTTTCTGTTACAGATATCGACTTGACCCTTTAAAGTAAACTTTAAACTAAAATTTCCTTCTGCAAAATTAAAACAGCATATAAACTGTGTAGAATCTCGCTTTCACAACTTTCCTTGTCAATCTCTCTCTCACTGAGGTATAATAGTTAAATAGTAAAGAGCTGGTCGCACAATATGCTACACGGTTCTGAGAAGTAACTGATATGGCCTAGTCTAGTTTTCTTTTCTTAAGAGGATAGTTCTGAGGAAAGTTTATTTTTGATTGATGAAAAGAGAATGTGTTCTATGCATCCAAGTGAAATATGTAACTCTTTCCTACATGCCGTTTTCAATATATTGATAATTTAACTTTGTATGGGAACAGAATAGATAGTGATCTTACTTCTGGTCCCGCTGCCTCATTGCTATAACTATGTATTAAGAAATGTACCTCATTGTGATTTAATGGGAGCAAACTAAATAAACGAAATAACTAAACTTGTCACAAATTGTACCATAAGTGATGCAGAATCAGACAGGCGTGACGTCAGGGTTGCACACTGATTTTAAGATGTGATTTGTTTTCTTTGTCACTGTATCTTTAAACCTTAGATAAGCTATAGTTCCAGTGTTGCTCAAGGGGGATGTGAACTTAACAATATGCCAATTACCGAGGCGTATGTTGAGATAAGCTCACTCCAATTGTCAGTGTGCCTCTGAGACATCACACATGGTTGCTTCAGGTTCACTATTATTAAAACTAGGGTCAACGGTACGTACGAACAGGTGCAAACTTCACCAGGTTGCTGAAATAGTTTCCATACTAATTTTTAGGATCGACCAACTTAATCAGATCCCCAGTTGAAATTTTATGAACCTGTTGTTGAAAAAAAAGGAACAAACAAAATTGGGAAAGAAACACATCTTGCTCTGTGAGGTTCCCATCAAGTTAACTGCCTTCATTCCACGTCCGGAAATTTGAGACTTAAACTCTTTTTAGTCTGAATGGTACGCAGTCGGCTTTACATCTTTGGAAGCTTAATTAATTTCTTGTATTATATCTCTGCTTTCTTTGTCGATTCTTTTAGAACTATTCAATGCCTTTCAATTTAATACTTAGGGGAGAGGGAAGAGAGGAGAAGAAAGAGGGGAGAGGAGAGGAGGGAAAGGGGGGGGGGAGTTTGCTGGAGGAAGCAGAGTTGACCTTTGGGACAGCATTTTGCGTTGGGATGTAACTTGGATTACTCTGTCTGAGCCATCTAAATACTTACAAAATATTTTTACATATTTAGAAACCATCATTCATAGTTAATTTTGCAAGTAACACATGTATATTGTAAAGAAATAATATAGCAAATATGTAAGTTTGCGTGATTCAGTACATTTAATAGTTAATACCGAGCTCAACATCTGCAGACTAACCTGAAATACGAATGGCACAGTGCAATAAAATTTTTCACATTTGTTCATTCGTCATCTTCTCGTTATGATAAACATTTTACTTTCTTTTTTCCCCTTCATTTCTTCTCTCTTTTTAGCAAACCAGAACGTTTCCTACGAAGAAATGATCACAAAATATGTCAGACTGTTGTTATACCGACCTTCTCCGACATCGATGGGAACTGAATTGAGAGTATTAGTTTGTATTTAATTTCGTAGGTTACATAATAACTATGTTTTCGTGTCCTTACAGATTTACGGAAATAGAATTGTCATTTGTGAGACCCGAGTAACAAGTCGTTGCTCTATTACATACCATTATTTGTATATACTTCGCCACTCACCGCATACCCCGGATTTACATAGCGCCACATTAAGTAGCTTTGAACTGTAGCCTTGTCACACAGATACCTTTTTACAGTTATAAAAAAAATGTTAACATAATGAAACGAACCACAATAGCGCCGCCAATTATATCAGATTTAGAGTGATATCTTAGTATCATCAATACCTAGTGCAAACTGAGTGATTCTTACACGATATAAACTGATACAGCATGGGATCAATTAAAAAATCTGTTTGTTGAAATGAAGGGGACCAATCAAGGACCAGTTTTTATCGGCTACTTAGAATAAAGAAGCGTTTTAAATTGACTAACCTCAGATTGAGGGTTGGATCAAACGTGCGACATGTATCAGAATATATTTTAAAGGTCAAATCTTTCCATAATTTTGAAGCTACGTTAGTAATAATTAGTGATAGCACTGTACATATGAAATAAATATGTTCATTTTAGCCAGTAATTTTAATTACTTTTAAGAGCAATAATTGAGATTTAATAGTTTCGAGTTAGTTTGTCCTCAACTTTTAATAACTGTATTTTAGAAGGTCTTTCTTTCTTTTTTCACTAATGCTCTATTTTATGAAATGATCAGTTTGTAATATATAATTTAAGCTTTCTAGTTAACAGTTATTTTCATTTTCCAAGACCTTTCAGAGAGAACTCAATTGAGCACCAGAAAACCATACCCATTTGGCAATGGAATACCATCCACCTCTCAAAACAAGCAAGCTTCCACTTTTATACTCTTACTTTTTCCATTCTTGTTATGCTTTCAAATTAAAAAGCAAAGTTAACAATAACGTAATTTCATTAATTATTTGCCTTTTTAGTGGTATTTCAGCATAAAATATGTTAACATCTTGTATCACTGCATCGAACGCTATATGGCATATTTTTAGGTATACACTATATGCATGGGTAGTACCGATCAAAAATAAACCTGGTCCTACTGGTACCGTATTGAACGCTATAAAAACCATGTTTTCCTCGGGCAAAACGCCATTAGTAATTCATACTGACAGCGGTGGAAAATTTTTAAATAAAAAAGTTGAAATCTTTTTAAACGATAAAAACATTCAGTATTTCACGACCAATAATAAAACTAAAGCTTCTGTCGTAGAAAGGTTCAACCGCACTTTGAAATCAAGGATGTGGAAAGACAGTACCCATCGCAATTCTCTGAAATACATCGACGTGGTACCCAAACTCGTAGATGGTTACAATCGTGCTTATCACAGATCCATTAAAATGCGACCCATAGACGTTTCAAAGGAAAATGGAGGAAGGGTGCGGTAGACGTTATATCCTTCAACAGCACGGAAACCGAATGACAATTTTAAATTTAACTTAGAGGAAAGAGTTAGAATTGCAAAATCAAAACTCAAATTTGAAAAGGGTTATTTACCTAAATGGAGTGAAGAGTATTCACGGTTGTGAAGCGGAAACCCAAACCTATACCCGTATACAAACTCCAATACTGGGATGATGAGGCCATTGAGGGTAACTTTTATGAACATGAATTACAAAGTGTTCACGTCGATGAGAGTGGCTTATTTAGAGTCGAAAAAGTAACTTTATCAATATGATAAAATTCACTTACATCGTAATTACTGTTATCTTGAAGTTTCGTCAAAATGAACTCGTTCGTACATGATTGGAGCAACTACGGATGGTGCATGTTTCAGTCTTAATAAACAGTCGTAAGAGATAAGAACTCCGGTGCTAAAATTCATAGTTTAGATAGATTAAAACACCATTCATATGTCAATTACTATTATAGGTTAAACTATTGTGCAGCTAAACATTGCTGTAATGTAACCAGCAGAAACCACATGATCTACGAATTTAGCAATTTATTAGCATAAATAAATGAAGTTTAATCAGACTATGATTTATTCATACATTTGTATATTGTTCACCCCTAACTTTCGGGTAGGTCGGTCTGGAGCTCCCAGTGGTGAATATGAAGTCACCATTACGTCATTTGACTTGCAAAGGTCGATTAACTCCTTTTGGTCCAGGAATGGATGATTTTCAATCTGGATCCCAAAGAAAGAAATATTTAAAGTAATATATATATATATATATATATATAGGTATAAATAATGTACACTCGTACAAAGTTTGCGCTATTACTCGAGTTTCATGCTTCTTCGCAATCGTCAGATAGCTATAGCTTAGCTATCTGACGATTGCGAAGAAGCATGAAACTCGAGTAATAGCGCAAACTTTGTACGAGTGTACATTATTTATACCTATCCAGCTCTATACCCAGGTATATTGAGCACTCTTCACCTGGAATTAATGCCATCTATCATATATATATATATATATATATATATATATATATATATATATATTATATATAATATTTTAAATTATTTTAATATTGTAAGTTTGGGGAAGATAAAGTGTAATAATTTTCATCAGCATAGTAGTCGTGGTCACCATTCGCCATCTTCTTCATCATCGTCATTATATTTATGGTCTTCTCCATCATCATAAACAACAACATCATTCGTCACTTAAGTCTTTAAGCATCAAATATGGTAACGGTAATGGAGGCATATTTGTTACGTCTAACAGAAACATACCTGATTCATAACACACGGTATTCTGTTGATCTTCAGTATCTCACTGGGCTGTTGACCGTTAAAGTTTGACACTCCAATCGATTTTGTGAGACCTTTTGTAACAAGAGGTTCCATTGCCTGCCAATGAAGTATACACAATTTCCTTCTTTTTTACTGTCCAACTCAGCGATAGACTTACGGAAACATAAAGAAGAAAATATTCACTGTTTAATGAATTTACCTATTCTTGGGGCCTCGAGGCCTGACATAAAGGCAAAAAACGAAGTCACGACAGACATTTGTTTTGATTTTGAAGGTGGATAGTATGTGTTTTCTGTGCAGGGGAGGGCAGGGAAACTAATAAAAAACTTATCTAATAAAATCATTTATATCAAGATTTTTTAGCAAAAACCTTCAGTTTTTCTTTCACTTCTAAGTAAAGGTACCTGGATCTTTGCCTTGGCTATAATGCTAAACATACATATAAATAGTACTGTATATAACATCATTCAAATAGTCTTAAACAAACCAAGCTGGTAGTTAGATTGAATTGTAGACAAGATTTTGAGATGCGTTGCCTATAATGATGCAACGATAGAAACTAACTTCATGGGCCGCTTAATTTTATACCCGTTATAATAGTGATGCTTCATTATTATTTCAAGAAATGTTTCACTGAGCCAGACTTACTTTCCAAGTCTCTACAAAGTGGATGTCATCGTGAGCCAACGTACCATCTTCTCTTGTTGGCCAAAAAGCATCGTCCCCTCTGTACTATTCAAAAGTAAATCACAAAAAGGTCAAATTAAAAATGCAGATTATATTCGAACTGAACACTACTCAGTTTCAAGATCATCGGAGTCATTCAGCGACAACGTATTCTTCTTCCCGAGAAGTGAGATATGGACAAAGTGTTTCATTTACTCACTGATAGGCGCACAATAGGTTGAAATATAATTAACTGATTAGATACATCTCAACCCTCCACGTTGTGTACTGGCAAATAAATTGCTACTCACCTCACTCATTCAGGCAGTAAACTGAAATTGGTGTCTTGTGACCTAGTGGGAACCCTATGGGGTGACGATAACACCGGAAGAACTAAACATGTGCCAAAAACTCTTTCTAAACCGTAAAACCAATTTACTTCAGACTGACTTCCATACAAGGCTATGGGATGTAGTAAATGGTCAAAGTTCAAGGGTCAAATAAAAATAAAAAGAACATTACACGTATACAATATACTAAAAAATGATAATATGAACGAAACCATCAAAACCAAGCAGTGTGCTATACTCTACCTGTCTAAAGTGAAATAATAATGTAAATCGCCATTGGTCACATGATGAAAAATTTCAAAGGTCAAACTGTACCAATTTTGGTGAAAAAAAGCATTTCGGTAATACCAACTGGGGATGGACTTCTAACGCCAAGAGGTTATATGCCTGGGCAGCTGTTGTGTTGCCTGTGTGCCTTATGACATCATAAGATCACAACTCTGAGGTCAAAGGTCAAATTTAAAAACAAGGAGACTAATTGACGAAATCGCCGAAACTATCCAAACAACGTAAAATATCAAATGTGCAAATGATCCAAGGAGGTTATATGTCAAACATCGCCAAACTTTGCACATCCCAGACTACTCCTTAACCGTAACGCTGATGGACTTCACGTTTGGTGGGTCTGCTTTGTTTTATGTGACGTAATGCCTCAGTGATAGATGATGTAAAAGGACCAAGGGTCAGGATGCCAATTTTGCTTTACTAACAACATTTTAAAATTGTCACTTTTCAAAGGAGACTACTTCGTAATATTCTCAACATTAGATGGACCAACAACAATTGGTTATCAAACGGTGAGCTCTACAATGAAACCAACCAAACACCTTGGTGATCCATAGTCGCACATAGAAGATTGAGATTTTTCGGTCATGTAGCAAGACTCCAGGAGGACGCATCAGTAAAGGTTGCTTTAAGAGAAGCATTGATACATACTGCTAAACCAGTAGGAAGGCTCGTGACAACCTTGCTTGGAAAAATAAAGTCGCAATTTAGGGACGTTAACATTAACGGTTTCGATGAAGCAATAAATCTTGCGCAAGATCGTGATACGTGTCGGAGATTTATCACGGAGCATAATAATAATAATAATAATAAGACTTATAATGCGCACACACCACTCAAAGAATGTTCATGGCGCAAATGACAATGAGAAATGATACAAATAATACAGAATAATACAAAACAATGACAGAAGAAAAACTTAATGGTATAAGATCATATAAAAGCTTTTGTCATTAAGTGGGATTTTATGCTCTTCTTAAAGTTAGAGAGAGTAGATGTTTTTCTGAGGGAAGTTGGTTCCATAAGCGAGGGGTAGAAACAATAAATGACCTATCCCCCCAAGAATGTTTGGACTTAATTTCAGATAATAAAAATTGAGAGCTGGATCTTGGATTACGAGAGGGGACATAAATATGTAATAAGTCAGAAATATACATTGGACCATGTCCTTTAAGTGATTTATAAACAAAAGCATGTCGGATAGACGAGACTCAACTTACTACTATACTACTATTAATAACATTTTGGTCATTAAGGGAACACCAAAATGACCACCAACCTATGTAGGATAACAGTTTTCGCCAGTGTACAGTGTAATAATTAATGTAAGTCAGCAAAGGTCACATGGTCAATGGATCGTACACGAATCAAACTTGTGCACATTTGTGCATGTACCAAAAAGACAGATGAACAAAATTTGTTAAACTTAATAAGTTACCCCGGTTGCTAAAGTTGTTTGTTGAACAATATTGCTGCAAATTTAAATTCAAAGAAAAGAAAACTGCTCTTTGGCTCGTGTGCACATGCCTAACAAGAAAATTCTGAGAGCTTCATATAGGTAGTATTAACTGTTTGAATGAACTGTGTAAAATATGAATATGTGTAAAATGCATTTACTTAGAATGCCAAAGAACATGAGGCCAGTAAACTCCACGTCTGATGTAATTCAATCTTGATGAGCCAACCGGTGATACCCAAATTTTGAGATTGTAATTTACAACTACATGGATATTCCTACTTGGCTAAATTCGTGCTAAAAAGTTTCGTCTTTCGAGATACAGCCGTTAGTTCATGTGGCTAATTGGGAACTTTAATGAAAATAACATCTCTGTACAAAATAGTACACTGACGTTGGTTGAAGATGTTTGGTTTGTGGAAGTAATATTCTCTTTTCTTAAAAGGAAAAAGAGACAACATTCAATATTTTTGTTTGTCAATTGCTGTAACTACAACATTGTTTAGTGGATTTAGTGTTTGGTGGATTCGTGAACAACTTCTCATCCAATCAGACAAAATTAAAAAGTAGAAATATATATATTTTCTATATGTTGGATTGTTTCCATGACATGTGTACTTCGTTATTATTGACTCACCTCTAATGCCATCGGTGAATGCATCAAATACAAATCAACATATTCCAACTGAAGGGCCTCCAAGCTTAACTTTAAGGCATGTTCTACATTTTCTGGCCGATGAAATGTTCCTCGAAGCTGTCATCAATACAAGAAGAATACCATATGAATAAGACAGATTCAAACTGTAAATCAGTCACTGCTAATTTCGTTCGTTGATATTCCAGATGCATGAGCGGTTTATTACCAAAGGTCCAAATTGTTATGCTGCAGCGAAATACACCTGTTCGTGGACACCTTTGCGGTGTCCTTAATTTCAAGAATTGCTGGTAGCCAACAAATATGTTATTAGTCTAAGCTCTCCGTTAAAAGGTTTGGTACTGTAACACGTCAGTGTTTACAGTTACACATTACATTCACACTGATATATCTGATAACACGCAACATGTACGGAAGGTATCAACGTTGCTATTTGGAAGCTATCAATGCAAAATAGTATGCAATCTAAAAGTGTTTCCACACATATGAGCAAAGAATTACAGGCGTCCATTGAATGTGTTACTGCTGTGTATCTTGGCATTCATGCACATGTGGCCACTGTATCCTATAGGTTAAAACACAAGTGGTTATTCCTTGTAAATGGTTGACTTTCATGAAATTCTTTACCTTATACCATTTCGTCATGGTCATGAAGAGGTTCATATGCTTATTTAACTTGATCTTCAGCTTCGAGTGACTGTCAAACCTGACAGTTTGTTTAGGAAATGAATAATACCTTATTCATAGTCTTAGGACCAAGACGTAATTTCAAGAGCATGTTTCTGCTCCCGTCGGCTCTATAAGCTAGGGATGTATTCCAAGGCATTGCTGGATCACGTATTTGGATATTCTTAGCAATCAAATGAGTGTCAACCAATTAATAATTGTTATTTTAGTTATCCAGTAACACTTGAATTGGGTGTTGTCCCAAATGAATCCATGAAATTTGTTAGAAACGCTACAATAATTAACATACAACCAGGCATATCCATTCTTCTGAGAAAGGTTTCCAGACCCCACCGGGTGTCTCCCCAATATCCTCACTACCCACGCCACTGTTTTTGTTTGGCTCCACTCGATCTGAACTCAATGTATATAGTGCGAAACTTTCAACGTAGCCTACTAAGTTTTTGTTCTCTTCAAAGTTACGCAGGTAACTATCAATGGATCACTCTATAGCAGAACCGTTTGTTTCTTCTCAATGTAGATGTTGCTGTAGGGCTGCGTGCAGGTCTATATACGCTAATTGATGATTCTTTGTTTGAACTGTAGTGCAATTTCCCGCTGCATGAAATGTGACCTAATGCAAATTTAATTCACATTGACTTTTGTTTGGAAAGTATATCTCAAACGCGGTTAAGTTCACATTGAACGTTTACAATCAAGATCTTGTTATGTAAAAATAAGGAGGGAAAATACTCATTAATCTTGATTTAACAAAATATGACATTTCCTTGAAATGAAGTATACTACTAAAATGTAACTATAATAATGATCCTACCTTTGTCGTCACGAAGATGTCCGTTCTCTTTATTACACCAGTATCAATTAGTTCCTTTATAGCCCCACCAATTTCCGTTTCGTTGCGATATGCGCGTGCAGTATCAATATGTCGGTATCCAATGCCCACTGCTGTTTTAATCACTTCTTTTACATCGTCAGATGTCGACTTTAAGAAATGAAGACATAGAGACAACAAATATTTAAAAAAAAAAATAACATGCATTAGGTGATGCAAATGTGACGTTTGATAACGTACTTGAAAGATTCACTATGTGTTGTGTTACGCGTGCTACATTAAAATTACGTTGATCCCGTATTCACAGAGGAACGGTACCCGGTCAACCGGTCCGCCCAGAAAAAAATTAAATAAGACAAATTTTAGACAGGTAATTATGCACGTCATGTTTTGTCGACTGGCTTTCGCTTTGTGTGTCTGTCTTCTACCCTTAACAAATGTCTTGCGCAGAGAGACCATTACTTTTCTTGTTACTTTTTTTTATAACACAAAGGTTATTAGAAAGCTGAAATATTATGACAATAATTTCTAACTTACCTGAAACGTTCCTAGACCGAGTAATGGTATTTGTTTTCCGTTACAGAGAGTCGCATATATATTATTCGATACAGACGTCATTTTTCGATCCAGTAACTGGCTGCGGACCCTTTAAGTAATAAAATGAGGTTATGCATAAGTTATCTTTCCTCTTTCGCTGACATCATTGAAAAGCGTAATATGGTAAAATCCAAACGCAGTTAACAAGGGACAAAGAAAACGGATACAAGCGATCCGTGTATAATTCTCCCAGAGACGATAATAGAGTGCCAGAACCACACCAACTATAAATCACGGATTGAAAAAAGTATGGTTTTACAGCTGATATTCCTCTTGCAAGAATTATGATGTAAAACGGAGTACTCACTCTCATAAACTGACTGTTTGATAATCATTCCGGTATTTGGTATGTTTTATATCATTTTTAACAGGCAAATCAAGCAAAGTCATAACAAAGAAGAACAGTGAAGCTCATAGGCTATACAGCAAATACAAACAATCAATGAATGACACTCATAGAACGCCAACTGAAAATCACACTAGTGATATAGGGACAAGAAGCCCACATGGCTGAAGGTATGCCTATTGAAACGGGTGCACTCTTTTCATACGAGCATGGGCGTCAACAGGTGGGGGACGGGGGGGACATATCCCCCCCTCTTTCAAAAGTGGAGGGGATATCATATCATTTGTCCCACCCACTTTTCAGAGTAGTTATTAAAAAAAAATCACATGCATATGCGCGATTTTCTATTTAAGGTCAAGAAATCTGGACTCCCTGGGCCCCTGCTATCTATCACTTGCACCGTCATTTATCTCCCATTCTCCCAATATCCTAAATCTGCCCATTTAATTCGTTCGGGGGGGGGGGGGGGAGACCATTCGAAAGTGTATTGAATCTTGCACACATGTTGTTTGTATGGGTTCCAAGGGATTAGGTAAGCCATACAGGTAGATGGTGATGAGTTTCTATGTTCATATCACTACCTCCAGTCCCTTGGACTGGACGGACGAATAGGGGTGTAGGGGTTAAGTAATTAAGGCTACATGTATTCGCCGGATATGGTAGATCTTTATTGTTGAGTGCCGGCTAGGCGCTACACACGCTCTGCGCGCGGTGCCTTTTTCTGATTATTATTATTAAAGTACCTGGGCACATAACAACTGACGTCTCGCACCTACATGCATGTATTATATATACCACTCCACTCATCCCGGAGGTGACGGCGCCACTTTTTCAATATTTCGTTTGAGATGGACGCTGTGTAATTCGTCTCCCTTGGTGTCAGAACGGCATCTTTCTACCAGTACTTTCTGTCGGATTTTAGTTTTGTGAGACAAAATTTCTCCTCACAGATCTGGTTCTGATGTAACTAAAAACGACTCAGGAAGGCCGTCTCCTGCGATCTAGGGGGTCTTATGTACCCAAAATTTTCTGGTACGCTACGCGCCAACCAATGGTGGCGCTCCGCTTAGATAGTATACAGAGCCTTATATACAGAGAGTTGCGACAACTGAAATTTGGGCGCCATTTTGGGGCCAAATGGGCAACATACAGTATGTGTGGGAATGGGCGTTCAGGTGGATAGGGGAATTTTTCGATGGCATTGTAGAAGTGTGAGCGGGATTCTGGGTTTTATTTTTGGCCTGCTCATGTTGTGGTGCTTTTATGCGCCGAGGCTGTGTAAGTAGGGCGTCGAGTGTCGAACGGGAGGGAGGGGGGGTGGGGGAGGGATTGGCTGCGCTCAAGTTCAAGGGGATGAGGTTGGCACATTTGGAAGTCAAAATTCAACAGTTGATATTCTGGTACGGTAAAATTGTATTATGACTGGTTATATATCATATTGTAACACATATTGCACAGTTGCGGAATAATGTACATTCTTCCATTGTTGCCATGGTAACCAAACAAAGCCTGTGATTGGTCAAAATTGGGATTAACTGTAACTTGAGCTAGCAATGGCTGATGAAGTTGATATTTGGACATGTGACTGGTACTGACATGGTGCACAGAATCATGAAGCTAGGTCTTTGAAAATTGATTGCTATGGTAACTAAATGGACCAATCACATTTTGTCTGTGTTCCAGTCCCACAAAATTTAGAGCGCAGGGTTAAAGGTGACATGTGGGGCAGGGGAGGGGGATTGTTTCGGGGTATCACAATTGGTCTCGTCGGTCGGATATAAACAGCCACGTCGGAAAAAAAATGAATTAATCCCTCCCACTAATCTGGAACTCACATCGCAAACATATGGTATATGTGAGTAGGATATTTCAGCGTTATGAGAACTAAGCTGCTGCTGGAATTTGAAAAGATCTACTTCAGAATATTTTTGTATGAGAGTCAGGCTTTTATCTACGAATTTTATGTCTAATAACTTGAAAAAGCTGCATCTATATATACTATAGGATCCAAAAAGTCAGAAATTCTTCAAAATACCAATTGTGCCTCTATTACTAGGCATGGGCTTCTATTATTAATGGATAAGGTAATCGTGACCAGACAACACCCCCCGGACAACCCTCCCCCCAACAGAAGCATAAATATGTTGTCAAAAGTCGAAAATTAGAGTCGTTTTTGGGGGGGGGGGATTGCCGGGGGGGAGTTGCCCGCCAACCACGGTAAAATGCTAGGCCTAGGCTCAGTCAAATTGAATTTCCTGGGTTATGTCCTCTTTTGCTTGGAACTGCCCGGTTGTAAGAATATGAATTAGGATCCGTATACCGTACCTTTGTATGACATGGACAAACATGATTCCTGAGCCTAATTAGGCCTATGGTTTTCAGTTGACTCTGTCAGTTTTACCTGCTATCCTCTAACAGGACACAATGTTCTAGGAAATATTTTTACCTAGCCTACAGTGATATTTTAGTAACCTAATTTTTCAATATTATTTCATAGAAGATAGTGGAGTTCTGGACCAGTTCAATTCAAATCATCAAGTGCAAAGCAGAATGATGAATCATTTCAATGGTCTGCCAGATCGCCACCCAAATTTTAATAAATAATAATCCAAACAAGCTCATGACTCAATGGAGCCAAGCAGTTTTTCATTAGGCTAGCCCTTGGTGCTTTGTATTGCACACTGTGCTTCGTAGATCCCCGATTTGTCTTGCCACGCTGGAGCCTTCAATTTAAGGAATATACTCACTAAACTTTGCAGAGATATTTTTATGCACCTTATAACAGATCTCATCCCAACATCGCAACTTTCTTGATCAGAACTTGTTAAAAATAGACCATTTTCATGCCTGAAATTTATGCTCTGTTTTCTGTGTTGTTAACTATGTGTGTATGTACATTGCACAGTGCACCATACATAGCTGTTAGGACTGTGTGGTGTAATCCACAGTCCTGGTTATGGACTAGGCTAGGCCTAGTGTTACGAATCTTAGTTCATTGTACTAGGCCTAGGTGAAGTACTCACATCGCAAAGTTTGTGATTGGAGTTCGCCTTCCAGTGAAGCTGTTTACTTTCGCCTCCCATGTTTTCCTCCGATGTGGGTTTGTTGGGAATCTGAACAGCTTTGACCCATTTTCGGGACGATTCGAACAGCCCCACGCTGAACAGCCAGACATTCTGTGATGGCAGCGCAGATGTTGACTGCTCGAACGTACGTTGTTGTCGATCTTACGGCCAGAATTAGTTGGCCCCAAAATGGTGCCATGAGGTCACGTGATCGAAAATTCCCGGACCCGAGTTGTCGCAACTCTCTGTATATAATGCTCTGATAGTATAGTGTCCCCCTCACTTTCTGAAACCTGCTGACGCCCATGCATACGAGTGGTTGTTTGTTGTATATTCTAGCAGTCTCTTCGATATATATAGACTTACTTTAGCATACACATAAGCAGCTCTGTTTTGCAAAGTCATACAATGGATACAGTCTCCACAAGAAGATGTGGGCAAGAGCTTATACACCAGAGGCGTCATCGTTCGATAGTGAATAAGCGCATTGCTATGATGTAATAACAGGCAGCATTTAAACCAAAACACGAAATTGACATGATATAGTCTTAAAGTTAGTGAGGTTAATGGATGATTTCAGAATGTGCACAACACGTTAATGCCTGTGCTACTAACAGAGGCACAAATTCAACGTATACTCATAGCAGGGCTTTAGTCCTCTTTTCTACTCCCAAAATAAACGCTGTAGGGCTCAGCTTCACCACCTGCCCCTCTATCACCGACAAAAAAGTATTGCACAGTACATAACTTTATAACTCCTATATACGTTAAGTAACCTAAACAGTCGAAATTTCTATAACATTATTTCAAAAATTGCAAATATAACACAATTTTGCAACTTAGAACACATTTAACCAAAATGTCTTACAACCCTCCAGTCGACATAAAGTGCTATCAACCCTCCCCCCCCCCTCCAAAAAAAACCCCCTTTCTCCCACTCTACGAAAACGCGTGACACTCTTTACATGTATCATGTTGTATTGGCAAAAAACACACTGAACATTAGCTTTCATTTCATGAAAAAGTCACTATAAAGCAGCACTTCCCTACAATGTATTATTGACAATAGGATATAATTGCTGCATATAAGGTTTGATGTTACATACTACATATTACACGTTCTCCGCATAACATCTAGTGAAATTCATGATTACGAAATATACTGATGTGGCAAAGTAAAGTTAGTTATAATTACAATGATACCCTCGATACATTACTGATGTCCTATCATTATATAGCTACGACATTAAAGCTACCATGCACTCACCTTTATTTTATTATTTTGTTTCGTTCGATGTAGTAAGTTCACTGGTCACTCCGAAGATTGACTTAACATATCACCAACCGAGTGGGTAAATTTCCGTCCTTCCTTAAAGCTTATATGAAAAATGTATACTGTTTTTAAAACTAAAACTGCACAGGAAATGTGTTCCAATAAAGGTATATTTGTAATACCATCACAAAACCATGCTGAATTTTCAAACTGATACTGACACGAGAGTAGGCGTGTGTTTACCAAAATATGCTGGTATACCGTTTGGTATTTTATAGAACATATGGTATTTATGCTGCTTGCATTTCCATATGTTTGGTAGCGATAACGTTTATATCTTCTAATGCCATCTGCTAAATTATTTAGCTGCCCTGTTATGTTGCTTCAGCTGATGTTGATAAATGGTTCAACAATCAGTCGGTAGGGCATATCAATTCAAAAGTGGCCAAGTATTAACACGCTTGAAAGGGTCTTTTGAGATGCATTTATATCCTTGCTAAGGATCCAGTGCGTGGAAATTACTGTACACCACCCACTGGACGAAGTACCTCAAATGAAGCACCATAGTACCTGTGTTAGAATAATACGTCACAAACGTGCTTGCTTTGATAAACAAGCTTTTGACCTTTCCTAGGTTAACTTAAATTGTTAAGGTACAATTGTATTAATGCACTAGTCTATTGCTGCCTTCATGTTTTGTGACATATTGCGAATTGTTTCCACTACAGACTAGTTAAATCGTTATAAAAAGGCGTCCCTGTTAAATATTCCCTAATAATGTTCATATTATCCTTAGGTTTGTTATTATCATTGAATATTGGTTTACAATCTGTTATCAGTACTTCAAAATGGTAGAGTTATGGAATTCCCGAAATAAATCTAACGAACCTCTGACTTTAGGACCAATTTGTTTTTCGACTTTGAACTACTTGAACAAGTAGGTGCAGCTCTTATCAAATGATACGGATCTTAAATGGAGTGCACAGACTCGCTTGGTGATATGAAGACGTAAGATCGTTGAACAAGGAACAGTAATAACTTTTCGCGTATTTAAAAATTCAGCGGCAAAACTATTTTTGCAATTCTTGTAATAAATCCTCGATACCTTTTCGACTCACTAATTGGTATCGTGATAAATCGTTAATTGAACAAGTTGTCAAGTGTTCCCTACATATGTGTTTGATAGGGTAAGTATATTGTACCTGAATATGTTTGAAATGTGTACAGTTAGTAATGCATTGTTATAGACTCAAACTTTTAGCCATTTATAATTTGTTTGAGACCATGCTTGTAAACAATTGCTTGCACAATATTTAATATTAACATCCATATCTATATATGTGGGCCAATCCTAAATATCTATATTAATTTTAAGACTGGAGGTCAACTTATATGTGATCGAGAAGTAGGAGACATGGCCGTCCATGCCGTATTAATCAATTTAAGCTTGTTAACGTTCTAGTTGTTGGATTTGTGCTACGTTTTAAGAACTCACTTTCTTTTGTCATTTCTTTACTTCCTAGCAGAATTGCAAATAAAATCAGTTATGGCAGGTTCATCAAGCCTGGAAACCGAGGAAGGCTTTTTCTATTGTACAATTTGTACCGAGTTTTTTGTGGAACCAAAGTTCCTGCCATGTTTTCATAGATATTGCAAAAGATGTTTGGAAAACCTGATACAGAAGGATACGGTGGCATGTCATTTGTGCAGCAACCAATGCCCAGTACTAACAGCGGGAGTGCAGGGGTTCAAGACCGATTATCACATGGAAAACATGATCGAAATTAAATATATTAAATCTTCTTTCGTCAATAAAACCCGAAGAGATTGTTTTGGATGTCCAAAACAATCGATCATCGCGACAGCTTTTTGCTTCAAGTGTAACGATTTTCTATGCTGTCAATGTTACAACTTTCACCTTACCAACAATATGATGGCAGATCATTGTTCCAAAGTGAAAAAAAGCGAAATATTTCCAACAAGAACATTTCGATTTTCAAAACTATTTATCCCTGATGGAACCACCAAAGTGTCATATTCATGAGGATTATCTAGCGCAGAAATTATGCTATACTTGCAACAATCGTCCAGTATGCATCACGTGTTCTTCCAAAGAGCAGAACGAGCATACACTTTACGAAATTAGCGCTCCAGATACCACCGACAAGAAGAAGATTATGGCGGTAAAAGAGGAACTGAAGAAATGTGAAGGCATAGATGAAAGTTTACTGGGAGATATTAAAATTGCAGTTGACAAAATTAATGCAACGGCAAGATCTGCTACTGAAAGACTGGACAAAGAGCATGAAGCAGAAAAACGAGCTATGCAAATTAAGGTTGAAGAACTAACAACGAGCCAAAGCGAAATAGAAAGTAAGTTGGAAAAGAGCTTGTATAATAAAACAGCATCTTTGAAGTTAAATATGAAGGCCGAGATTCAACGGGTCACTCAGAAATATCAAGCATATATATGTTAAGGCATTAGAGAGCAAAGTGAAAACAGTGAAAGAAACACTGAAGAGAAACCATGAAAGTGAAGTACAAAAAAGCAATGAGAAACTTTTACAATTGACTGCAAAGTTAAAAGAGGAAAAACTTGCTTTGAATAAGCAAACATCAGACAGATGTGAAGAAGCTGTGAAGATATATGGATTTGCTCAACTATTACGTAGACGACGGAAGGATCTCTGTGCAACAATTAAAAGTATCGATGACGTAAAAAACTGAACACTGTTGAGTCTGGTTGATGTAATGGACGCCGGCAAGCAACTATTGGAAGATGTTGAAAATACAGTTCTTAAGTTGCAGTCTCTTTTGGAAATTTCTGATGTAGGATCCGATACGATCGCGAAGAAGAATGGAAGTGTTTGCAACGTACTGATGTTTCACCCGGTTAGCGTGGTCGAAATAAAAGACATGAAGTCTACTACGCAAATAATACACAGTATTGCAAGTTGTGGGCAAAACCGCATAGTGATCACCGGCTATGATTCACGGGGATACACATTTATCGCCGTTGTAGACGGAAACGGAAAACAGTTACAGTGTATCAAACATAAAAAGCTAAACACCATTCCAGCTCGTTTGTGTTCCTCTTATTCAATGTCAGAGATAGCAACTGTATCTAAAACGAATACTTTTGGTATTTTTGATGCCACTGATAAGTCATACAAAGAGAAGGACATTTCAAACATAATACCTAAGTGGACAACTATGTGGCGCCTTACTTGTGTGGCTAGTGATCCGAGTAATAAAAACATATATGTTGGTGGCAGCAATTTAAATATGTATGTCTTCAACAAGCAGCTAAACCACATTGGTACTGTTGATTTATCGAAGTCGTTGAAATCTTTGACAGGGTTGTCGTTCTTGAGCGTGATCTCTTGGTCTGTAATAAAGCGAGGAAAAGGGCGTACATAGTCACGAAACAAAATCAACCAGAGCTTCAGCAGGAAATCGATAAGTCAGGTTTTGGAGGGAATGAATACTATCCTATTGATGTCTGTATAGACAATGATGGTTTTATTTTCATTATGTGGGCTCCCACGATACCAGATAATGGTGGACGAATAGCTGTGAAGTACAGTCAAGATGGTAGTTAGTTACTCTCTCAACAGAAAATGGAACAGCGAGTCGATTGCATTACCATAATGAAGACATGTCATGACAAAGATACACTAGTAGCAGCTTATAGGAAAACTTGGAAGATGTCTCTGTATGCCATGGTAAGTTTTTTTTTTCATGTGGTCAGTTGAACATCTAACTTTTCTTTAAGTTTTGTTTAAAGAACTCCTCATTGTTTTATAATATTACAAATTTTAGTAGAAAACCAATCATTTTTCTTGAGTTTGTAGTTCATGTTATTTCATGTTATACAAGAAGCAGACTTTTCTATGGTGCAACGTCTGGGAATTCAAGGAGATCAATGGAACTAGCAGCATAGACTGGCAAACAGTGCAATGAAGGCATTTTAAGTAATAATCTGAACTGAGTGTCGCATTTAAACACAGAACCAGCTATCAATGAGTGATATATCTATTCATACGACAGTGATTCTTATTTAATCAGTAGAAGCAATGCGCTCCCCAATGGCATGTAAGGTAAGAACAATAAGCAATGATACTCCACAAGGGCATGTAAGGGAAGAACAATAAGCAATGAACTCCCCAATGGCATGTAAGGTAAGAGGAGTAAGCAATGCATTCCCCAATGGCATAATATGGTAAGAACAATATGCAATGCACTCCCCAATGGCATGTTAGGTAAGAACAATATGCAATGCACTCCCCAATGGCCTGTACGGTAAGAACAATAAGCAATGTACTCCCCAATGGCATGTATGGTAAGAACAATAAGCAGTGCACTCCCCAATGGCATGTAAGGGAAGAACAATAAGCATTGAACTCCCCAATGGCATGTAAGGTAAGAACAATAAGCAATGCATTCCCCAATGGCATGTAAGGTAAGAACAATATGCAATGCACTCCCCAATAGCATGTTAGGTTAGAACAATATGCAATGCACTCCCCAATGGCATGTAAGGTAAGAACATTAAGCAATGCACTCCCCAAAGGCAAAATATAGTTAGGAAGTTTTTTTGGTATTAGATAATGATTCTCACTGGCACAAACCCAACTAGATTCTGGCTGCCTGGTTTACTTAGATCACCACGTAGTATATTTACTTCATCACCAGTAAACACAAATTGGTCCTTAACAACCAATTTTCCTGGAGGCAGCAACCAGTTGTGCGAGGCAAACAAAAGCCCAAGCTAGCAAATAGTCTTGATAAACGAAAGAGTGGAGTTGTCAAAGGATTTAATAATAGCGGCACTAACAGCTTCCAATAAATGGAGAATGTCAGGCCTCTCATCACCACCACCAATATCTTAGCAACCCTACATAAAACACACCTTGACAAAAAGCAGAATAATTTTCAGACTATACAATTTTGTTATAATATAATGATCTAAAAAATAAATGAAACTCCCCCCCACCCTCCCCTCCCCCTCCCCTCCCCCCAAAACAATACAAACAAAGCGTCCCTGCCTTTATGTACAGTACACTATGCATGACCACATCTGCTAACAATTGGGAAAGGAATTGGCAATGGGTAAAGTTTCCAAAGGTCGGTTTTAAGAACTAACTTAACGACACAACCTATTTGATGCGTTGTCAGGTGAATGTTTTGTTGTTGCTAAGATCAGTTGAGTTTGAGTATATTTCCACAACAATAAGAGAGGAGTAGTACAGAGTCAAGATAAAACAAGGTGGTGGAGGAGGACTGTACAAAGGATTAGCTTGTACGAGCAGTCCCGCCTAAACAAGTTGAACATTACAGATAAGCACGATACAACAATAGAGGAAAAGAAAAAAGGGAGAAAAAACAAAGGTAATTCACAACAGTGATAGTATGGTGGACAGATGGAGGAATAAAAATGTATGTATGTATGTATTTTAGATCCTCCTGCAAGCAGGAACTTGCGAAGAAGCCTCATTGGCTTATCAAAGCCGCAAGCTGACGGAATTCAGTCTCTTACATTCATATTTAACGTCCATGATTATGAATTGTCAACAACTCTGTAACTGGACGACATGCATTAATCTTGGAGTGACTCGAACCGGGGACCTTATGATCGGAAGGCACCGGCGTTAGCCACTGAGCTAACACTCCGTTGATGCTTATTCAATGAAATGATGCGAATTCAGATGAGTTTGAGTAAAAAAAAATGATTGATGTCTGTGTATGTGATCTGAGTTTTAGATTGTTTGGTTTCTCATTTATTTGCAGCATCTGGATGACAGGAACACAGGGACAAAAAGCCTCTGATGGACGATGTCCCTTATACTGACACATGGAAGGTTAGTCATTGGAGGGTAGTGCAGGCATGAGCTTTTTCCGCACTTTTCTTCGGTCTCAAGAGCAAAGGCATGGTAATCGCCATAGTTGCAAACAATGTTCACAGGAAAGTCAGTGAGTTTTTCTCTAATCCTACTTTTCGGTTCAGAAATTCTTCCCATTCTGTAGCATAGATTACACTTGTTTTGTTGGGGTGATATTTGTAGCATTCTGATTTATATCAACAGCTAATTAATTATTCAATAATATGATTATTTTTTTTTCCTTTTCACAGTTGGAACAGTCATGTCAACCATCCATTCCCAAGCTAAGATGTCCACTCAAGATATAGCGATTTCTCTATATCCAGTATGTGCATCATGGCATTAGATATAATTAATACAACACCACTGGATCACACACTAGCATTATTTCATTCCTCTAAATCAGGGGTGGACAACCTATGGCCCGCGGGCCACATGCGGCCCACCAGTGATTTTTTTTTAAAGAAAAAAAATCAATATATTTTACAAAATCACAAAATACGAGCTAGCTGCTTAGAATTTATCGGCACTAATGATGCTGTCAGGTAGGCCTACGATCCCCATTAATTATCAACTGTACTGTATTGACATGATGGTTTTTGTGAATAAAGATTAAGTACACACACCTATTGCTTGAAAGTCCTCGGAATCAAAGGTTTGAAGTCAACAGCAGGTCGTTGGTTAGATGCGGCCCAGTCAATTTTTCACTCCTTATATCGGGCCCATTCATTCAAAAATGTTGCCCACCCCTGCTCTTAATCTATATACAGACTGTAATTTCTAGCTTTATTGGGGGGGGGGGGTGGGGGAGCAATTCTCCTGAGCTGTTCATCATGATACACACGTGTTGTGTGAGTGTTGTAATTCTATTCAAGTTATAGTAAGTTGCACGTTAGTCAAATATTATAAGAGCCGAGACTTGTAGAATAGTCCATGGTAGGGACTATGTCAGATTATTTCTGAGTTTCATCACATGAATTCTACCTTCCAATGTTTGTAAAGGATTGGGCCAGTTAATGGCGGGTGTTGATATGAAAATGGTGCATGTTTAACTATCATGTTGTTTGTCTTGAATATGATATGTGATTTTAGTTTAACTGAGTGGATTAAAGGGATTACTCTAGAGGGGATTAAAGGGATTACCCAGAAGTGTTTTAAGAGCTGACATTGAGAGTAACTGCATATGGAAAGGTGGCGATCATTTGATCCGTGCATAGTCGACCTCGGGCCTTAAGTGTGTGTTTTATACCTTCCAAAACGACCGTATCGCGATCTTTTGAAAAAAATCAATGTACCGATATCATTTACTGATATCGGCTAAAACAAATTACAGTAGTTTAAACATTTCTCTTTCATAATCTTTTAACGAATCATCATTAATCTGAACTTTACTGTATGTCGTTTTCCGATTAAAAAAGTTTAAATTTTTAGTCCAATCGGATTTATGTGCTTGCATATTCGTTTATTCTACAAGGACGCTAACTTCAAACTACTCGAATTCTCAGACCGTTTGATCAAACTGCATGGCTCAACTTGCGCAACTAACTTCAAATTCTCTTCTTTCATATTATATAAGGCTATTTCTGATTGGTTAATGTTCACTGTATGTCTTTTTCCGATCGAATGAAAGTTTCCGTTAGAAATTTTTCTTCGAAAACCTCATTATAACGCCTCATTATTTATTCATGAGCTACGTCACGAATCAGCTTGTGTATCAACAACATTCTCACTGATGCTTCGTCCGACAATCGTATTGTGATTTCTGAGGTGAATTTCGAGATTTGGGGGGTAATATGCAATGAAATAAGATGACGACATTGCAATGAACATAAATTAACAAGTTGAGAATCCTATTTCATAGTTTCCTTTGGAATAGGATGAATATAGTGATATAAATTGCCCACGTAAACGTTTGTAGCGAACGTACAGGCCTACCGTGCTTTATGTATTAATGCATATGGTTTCGTACAGTTAGGTTATCACTCGTATGTACGTAGGCTAAAGCTATCGCTAGGACTATCACTGGTTGTTTGTTTGGAAGATACCACTGTAAGTGGGTAACTCCATGTACCCCAGTTAATTAAGTCAAATACATGAGTTTGCCTAATAAAAGCTATTTTCTCAAGTTCGATTAAAAGGTGTGCAGACAAATAAATTTATAAACACAACGTCATGTCTCAGTGTTCGTTTACATTCACTGCTATAATTATTTTAGCATTAATTCATTTAGAAACAAATACAATCCCCATGCCGGTAATGAAACAGTCCGCCTGTCAATATGCATATTCATACCGGTGACTCATAACATCGGCGGATTTTAGTCTGTGTGGCTTTGAAGAGCAAATGCTCTTTTATAGCCTAAACTTTTCCATATGGGTGTTTAATTGTCTTTGGTTTATCACAGGCCTAGCCTTTTATGACTTATGCTTCTCCAAACTTATGCGCAACTTCATTTCTTACCTCCTTCTGCCAGTCAGGTATTTTTGAAACTCAGGATTTTATCGTTGTCGAGGTTTCATATCATTGGTTTCTCTTCTAAGCACAATGGATTAGATTAACCATTTTCTTTTTTCTCTAAGTCGACTGATGGGCTTTTGAAGTTCCCTTGTTTAATGGCACTTTAAAGATTTATTATGTCACAAATAAAATGACAAATTCAACACGAATATGGAATTCTTTTTAAAATATCTCATATTTCATCTTAAATTTCATCGGTCTGAAACAAGTACTTTCAAGAAGTACACTACATCGAGTAAGATCAACAGTACTCGACTGATCGTGCCGTGGACACATATGCGCTTCTCTTCCACTCACGGGGGGGGGGGGCTGGAGTTGTCATCTCTAATTAAGCCATAAGGCCAATGTGATAGTTTGACTTTGGAAATCATCTTGCTCTTAGCAGCTAGATCGGAAATAAAGCATTGGATTAGCGATCAGGATTACCATTTCAAGACCCACCCCCCCCCACGTGACAGGAGTGCGAAAATTACTGTCGGGATTTTCTTTTCCTTAATACTCAGTCGGGACGAATGATGATATCACTTCTATGTGTCTACACCCCTCAACCCTCCCCACCGGCCATCCCCTCTCTCTAACCCCACACAACAGTCAAGGAGTATATAATGGCGCCATGCATGCACCTTGTGCTTAGATATACCCCCCCCCCATCCCCAACCACCACCACCACCTTTGAAATTCCGTGCACGCCAAGTACACAACGTTATCCTCTGTCCAACAGTCATATCGTACTCTGAAATTATGTCCGCTTTATTATGATAACAGTAGCCCACCCCTCTCACCGCGTACCTCAATAAATTTGTTTTTTTTTCTCCCCAAATTCTACCTAACCTGAATATACTAGACATTAATTTTATTTATATGTTATCATGGCATTAGAAATACTGACACCAACCAAGTTAACTGTCATCTGGACGTGACAAAAAGACTCGCGCAAAAAGAAACGTCTAATGCCGGTAATTTGACCTAGTTTCGAATGAGGTGTACACCCACCATCGATCCCAGAAAATACACACACAGCTTGCTACCGTCGGTAATTAGACACTGGTGTACAGTCAGTACATACAGCTGTGGTCAATACCCACAGCACAGTATACAAACGATAAAGCGATGGATATCTCAGGTCCAGCTAAAGATAAGAATTAAGGTATCACGTTTCATTACTATCTGCATTTTGTAGCGACACGAACAAAACGTCACTTGCAAGCAACGGAAAGTTAACTTTTTTTCAGATGGCCGCACACGGTTTGGGGCGAGTCTTCATGCCTTTAAGCTACGGATCAGTTCAAGCCCTCGCCAGATCATGAAGTATTTGTAATAATTGCAGTGCTTGGTATTTCGTTTCCCTGCAGGATAACTTTCTCACCAGATTTCAAAAGCCCGTGATCTGATGTAGAGATAAAGGTAACCTATAGTGACGAAATACAAAACATTGCAATTAACCGAAGCTTATTGTATAACTATTAACTATATTCAGGTACCCAGATTTGATTTTCAAATATCTTTTATAACGCCCTCGAAACAGCCGGAGTGGTACGGTCCAGCAAATGTTCTGAATTCGTACAATTGCTCAATAGATGGAAAGATCAGATTTAGTGAACAGATTAAAAGTGTTTTTGTATTTCGTATTTTTCTTTGTGTTGGTTTATTTGTTTTTGAGATATATGAGTCCACAACACTGTAGGCATACGATTTTGGTCCCCACAGTAATTGTCATTTAAGTACACAGTGGATGTCAGAAACAAGTACTATAGCAGCAGGGGTGTGTCAAAACGGAGAATTGATTACCATGGATTTCAAAATGTGGTCTAATCCACGTCCTCATCTGTTAATCTTAATCGGGATTATCTGGGCCGCCTTCAACATAGGTAAGTCACCTCCATGATCGAATAAGCGTTTTGGTTCGTGACTTCCCTAAAAGATATCATGAAACTAAGAATTGATTTCGTCACCAAAAAAACCAAATGATCAGTCTGTGATTCTCAACCTTCGTTCGTACAGACACTTTTGACTAAAAATGAATACATTCAAGCAACAGTTAAACTTAACTATTGCTAAAATATAAGTTTGTAGTTCATTGAGTTTGTTATGTAACTACTCACCCGTCAGACAAGCAAAGATACTATGTTGTTACAATGGGAGTTTCACTTTGAAAAGGATTAGCTAGTTTATCAAAATCAACGCAAAACTAATGATGCCACCGATAGACTCCGCATCGAATGCGTATATATATATATATATATATATATATATATTAATATATATATATATATATATATATATATATATATATATAATTTTCCTTTGTCGTTTATTTCAATTTCCTTAAACGGAGTCAGTTCAAACTATCTCTTTCGAAATCCGGCCTTAGGAATCACAAAAGATTTCCAGTTTGTTAGCATCATGTTTGATCTCTAGAGTCAGGCAAATATGTCACCAAAACAGAACTAGTATTGTTCGGTACAGATGAAAACGCCTACAGTGGAACTACTACCTTCCTTGCCGGTTTCGAACCTCTGGACATACAATCAGCGTCCATAGCCTAGTTGGTTAGGGTGTCCACGTACAAAGCGAGAGACCCGGGTTCGAATCCCGGTGGAGGCTGGAAGTTTTGTCACTGTTCTGGATTTTTCAACTCACTACGATTTCAATTATATATATATATATATATATATATATATATATATATATATATATATATATATATATATAGATAGATAGATAGCCCGTATATATATAGCCCGAATATATAAATAGCCCGTATATATATATATAGCCCGTATATATATAGCCCGTATATATATATATATATATATATAGCCCGTATATATATAACCCGTATATAGCCCGTAAATATATATATATATATATATATATATATATATATAACCCGTATATATAGTCCGTATATATAGTATATGGTAAACGAATATATAGCTCATATATACTACTTTGCATTCAAATTAAACTTGATGGTCGCATCACTCGTTGGTTAACACAAATATATATTTATATATATACATATATGTATGTATATATGTATATATATGTATGTATGGGATTTCTTTAGAATCAAGTTCCAAAATTGTAGGGGGGAATTCCAAGGCCCTTTACAAATTTGTGCATAACTTCCTTGATAAAAATCAAACTAAAATCCTGCCACCTACTGTTTTTCTGCAATTCTATTACTATTGATTTTTCTACGTACTTTAATGACAAAATAGAACAAATACGTTCTAATTTTCAGAACATTGATAGAGATGCTGATCAGCTTGCTACTGCTAATCTTGGAGTTGTCTTATCTCAGTTTGAACCTACCAGTATTGATGAGTTAAGGGAGATAATTAATGATACTGGAATTAAAAGTAATATACTTCCGAGAGATCTCTTACAAACTAATATTGATCTTCTTCTTCCTTGCATATGTCATCTTGTTAATCTGTCTCTCATTACTGGCAGTATAAATGGTCTTAAACTTGCTGATATTTCTCCTGTCATCGAAGGGAATGGCTTAGATCATAACAATTACAAACTTATAGACCGATCTCCAATCTATCTATTTTGGGTAAAATGAATTGAAAGAGTTGTGCTTAAACGGTTAAATACTCACATGCATTCTAATAGCCTCAATATTTCCAGGCAATCTGCTACAAAAAAAAAAACACTATTGTTCGGAAACCCTCCTTTTGCGGGTAACTAATGACATATTAGTTGCCAGTGTCAGCGGACATGCCACTGTGCTGGTACTCCTTGACTTAAGCTCGGCTTTCGACACCATTGACAATACTATGTTTTCCCCGTATTATCTAATGAAATTGGTATTAGCCTACTGGTATTGTCCTAAACTGATTTAAAAGTTTTATTTTGGGCAGATCGCAAAGAGTGAGAATAGGGGGGCTGTACTTCTGACGAGATTACAATTATTGCCACAGGGATCTGTTTTGGGTCCAGTCTTATTTAACATCTATATCTATTTTACGCGGAAGTTTCTAGAATGTTGTTTAACATTCATGGTTTTGCTGATGATCAACAGGTTACTTTATAAACACTTCAGGCACCATAATCAAGGATCTGTTCTGGTTGATTCTCAGCAGTCCTGCTTTGGTTGTATTCAACGTTGGATGCGCAAATACTATTTGCAACTCAACCCTGGCAAGAACCAAATAATTGCAATTGGTCCCCTCCTATATTAATACTGATTCGTATCAAGGGTGTTATTCTTAACACTGTTGATTGTGTACAATTTCACCAAATAGTTCGTAACCTTGGTATTCATTTGACGATACCATGTCCTTTCGGCATCAAATAAGTTCACTTAAGCCCAGGTGTTTTAAAGGATCTAAGAAATATTTCTGAAATGTGGCTCTATCTTACTAAGTCTGAGTTCAGCACTTTTGTCCAATCCATGGCTATTTCTCATATTGATTATTGTAACTCACATTATTCTGGTATCAACCGGCATTTATGCATGATCAACTCCAATCTGTTCAAAATGTTGCTGCAAGAATGATTTATGGTAGAAGTAGATATGATCATGTGACTGGTCCATTCCATGATCTTCATTGGCTTAAAATCAAGGAGAGGGTGTACTTTTAAATTATATTGATTGTGTTTAAGTCTGTTAGAGGACTGGGTCCTAATTATATCCATGATCTGTTGGTAACCTCTGGTCGTAGCAGAAATATGTTGTTAAAAAAGCCTCAACTTAAATCCTCGTATGGGTATCGCTCGTGTTCGTTATAATTGATAAATGCATACAAAGGGGTAACCTTTGTAATGGACCTATTGAATATCGTTTGTGACTTTACTTTGATAAAATCTTAAAAGGCCTTACCCGACGTCGTTTTATACTGTTGACGCTGCACAGTGGGACGATCTGTAACACAAGACAAAGCAGCGTGCATGTCATGATAACAATAGGTTTTGTTTTTTATTGTTGATGTATAACCTTTATAAGTATCTGAACTTTTTCGCCCAAGTGGATTACTCATTGGAGTGTAAAACTACAGTCGTTTACGCATCCATCCCAGCTCTTCAAAAGGTATAATCCAATAATTGTACAGTAAAATCATGATGTTACTCTTTTCGGTTACCGTAAACAAACGTTAGTATTAGCTTGTATACTTGTCTCGACGCTAAAGTCTACAGTGTCGGACACCTTGTTCCAACGGTAAAAGCAGTCGGACATCCATCTAACATTCACAAAGCAAGCAAATTGATCATAAAACGTCGGCAATGCTATCAATATACATAAAGGTAGTCAGTATAGGCCCCAAATTATAGCACGCTATAATTGCTAGCAGTTTCCCGGAGGTCTTACTTTCCTAATTGTTCTCAGACAGTTTTTAAGGAAAACACAAGATGACTGGATGTCCCAGTGAGGAAAATTCCATCGAAGATTGTAGTAAAGACAGTTTAAGAATTTTAACCAAAGGTGACCATATTTGATTATCTAGCATATTTGGGGCCAATGCAGCATCAGTTTCGTAACGTTTTACTGGCCCTTTCCGTTAACGCTGTTAAATACTGTGTACGCAATTGAGAGAAGCATATATACGAAAACTCCGCCTTCCTTTTGTCGACGCTGCCTATAGGTTGTAACATGCGATTACTGTAATTTGTTAACAATATATATGTATATATAAATATAAATATAAATATATATATATATATATATATATATATATATATATATATATATAGCCTATATATAAATATATATATATATACATACATACATATATATATATATATATATATATATGCTATATATATATATGTATGTATGTATGCATATATATATATATATATATATATATCATTGCAGCTAAATGAAATAATTAATATAAAACAACGAAACCAGTGGGGCTGTATTGCTTCCTTTATTAATTGACCCGATACATATGTAATGCTCAACCAAGAATGTATTCCTCGTCAAGGCGATGAGCCCTCCCTAGACGTCTTTTCACGATATTATTAAAGCCCAAATTATGACCACAATATTCAAAATTATCACAATATTGCTACTGCAGGTACCAGCTTCGGATTTTCCAATTTGATATGCGTAACGAGCCCGTTAGCCGTGCCGTCATCTTCCTCGAAACCTATCACGCTTCAAGCCATTGTAGATAGCGAGTCTCTCATTGTGGAGGCGTACTCGATTACCTTCAGCAGCCGAGACGATCCGTTATTTGTTACCAACGGTAACCGTGCAGAATATGGTAAAATCGGTGTACGTCATCTGGATTATTCCAAACAATGTGCTTGGAAAAAAAATATTAAAAAACTTTGTATAACAAGGTATAGCGGCGACTGACTGAAACACTGCAAATTGTGCCTTGGTTCTGTCTATCTAACCCTATGGAATTATGTAGCTGTATTGAAATAGACAACATGGCAGGAACCAGGGGGGAGGGATGGGGGGGACAAAGTAGATTTTAATGCGAAGGGGACATGGCGCCGATGTCACTGACGGCCGACTCCTATGTAGAGTGGTATGTCCCAGGCGTGTAATGGTACATTCTGAGACATACTAAAGAGGCTATATAAAACATGTCTCAAGTCTCATATGTTAAGGTTATATGATAGCAGCCTGGCTACTTTTAAGTTTTTGTCTGGAGTTGAAAGGTGTTGGTTGTACAGGCTGTACAGCCCCACCCCTCTCCCCCCCCCCAGCCTCAACCCCGGGATCTGCACCTGGACAAGATATTTTGTTATATGTGAAATAGTCATTCTTAATTTACCAACAACGTTCTTAATTAATGGTTACTTACAACTCTAATTTCGCAAACTAGTTTATAATATATCCACTTTTCCTTGTCCATTTTTGCTTTGACAGACTATAAAAGGAGAAAAGGGTGACAAAGGCGAGCGCGGGGACACGGTAAGCACTTTCTCTTGCGATTAACCTGGCAGGTCAATTGATAAGAATAGTTACGAATTTGAATTTTTTTTACCGCGCTAGTCTGCAATATTTTGCAACACAAATAGCTGTAATAGTGTATGATTTTTATTATTACTATTACCCGCCCCCCCCCCCCCCTTTCAACCGTTAAGGGTGTGACCTACTCCTGGTGTATAATTGTAGAGGAAATGTGTCAGAGCAGTTTGAGAGACCAGCTGAAATCAAAAAGTCTCCCAAGCGGAATTGGCAATGTTTCAACTGCATGTAATAGCAATCTTTTTAATTGGATATCCCTATCAGACGTAACATCAACCACAAGTACGAAGGTGAGATGGCAACTTCATAGCATATAATTCCAGTTCGGGGCCGGACACAACTGTATATAGGGGCCTGGTCATCTTTCTATATTGTCACATGAAGTTTGCTCAAGTTTGTAAACTAGATGTAATGATTAACCCTTGCTTTTAATAAAGACTTTTCTTAAATGCCTTTGACATGTGTTCACAGGCCTGCGCTGAGAACAATGGTAACCCAGGCGTTGACGGCGCTGACGGTAGTTCGGTATGTATTGCATCTTAAGCAAATTTGTGAATATGCAGAATCTTGGTTTAGTTCTGTATTTCATCTAATCTCAGGATAGTTTATATTTTACAACGTCAGAGCTCGACGATTTTTCCCTTCTATTATTTGTTCTCGATTGCAGTAGTTGAAATGTTTTAAGTATCGTTAGCAAGCTAAAATTGGGCGAAGCTTCTGTAATAATAACCTTTTTTCGACTTTTCCAACCCTTGTGCAGTATTCCCATAAGCTGAAAAGTGTTCAGTTAGATAAATTGTTTTTGAACAATATCTAGTATTGTATATTTCAGTTTTTTACATACAACATACAACAGAATTTAACAGACAGCAGACACGAAGACCGTCATGTATTGCCAACACATAACGAGATCTTGAAGTACACAAACGAGACAGGTCGACGACACCTTGTAGCAATTTTATCATGATTAAATCGTTTAAAGTATTGTCGCCAAAAACAAACAAAAAAACAAAAACAAAAAACCAGTACAGAATGTCTTTGTGTCAGTGCAATATGTGGAGAACCAAACTTTTCTGAAATATTTCATATCTAAGTTGGTAAAGTAAAGTTGGTAAAATGGATAATTAAGATATACAGTGACTACACAACGTCACGAGCGGGTGTGTGTTTGGGGGAGAGTGGGGGGGGGGGGGGGGAGGGGGATGGTACAACCCTATCGCCGGAGTTATCATTATCGTTCGTGTATTATCCTGTGATAAATGCACGGTAGACCGTTGATTAACCCCTAATTTTAAAAGTTTGTTTCGTCACTGAACGGTACTTTCAGCCGGGTCCAGGTCCAGAGGGTCCAAGCGGTACTAAGGGTTCAAAAGGGGACAAGGTGAGTCTTTATGACTAGTTTACATATCATATCATATCATATCATATTATATCATAATGTAATATATTGTAATATAATACATGAAATGGAATAGAATGGAATGGAATGGAACGGAACGGAACGGAACGGAATGAAATATAATAGAAGAGTTCCTTAACAACGAAATGAATGGACTGCATCCGAAATGGTGTTCATAAAGATATATACATATATTTTATCCATTGAAAACACTGCGTAATACCAATGCTTGTTAACGGCTGTGTATTTTTTTTTTGGTTGCCTTAAAGGGGTCTGGTGGCACCCCCAGTAGCAGTCCATCAACACCGGATGGACAGGATGAGTTTTACGTAAGTTCTGTCACTTCAAAAAGCAAATATAGCAACAATTTTTGGAAACATATTTCGTCAGTTTGTTGGTTTTTGAAGAACAGGATTATGACCGATCTATTCAAGTAATGAACATAACTTTGTTTTACACTATGAAATACATAGTTTTCATTTTAATTTTATGCTATGTTAGGTATTTAACCATCGTCATGGCAGTGATATTTTGGAAGATGAGATATCTATGAATATTCATGAATTGAATCATGATCATCATTTGCGTATTTCAAGGGCGATAACAACCAAACTCATAATCTTTAGAAACTGCAGTATTTCAAATCCGTAAGAATCACTAAAAGAGGACTTTTCGATAGTCGTGAAGACTCCGTATATATACTAGCAACTCCATCCTCTGCCCCTCCCACCCCCCCCCCCCCGTCCTCAGAATAAGTTCGCTACGCAGCTAGCCTCTGAGACTACAAATGTACAGTGACGATACGAAAAGTCCAGTCATGTATAGGTATCGTTCACTTGGCCAGTAAATGCCAATATTGTAGCGCGCACGCGCACCCCCCCCCCCCAAAAAAAGGTCTCATTATCCCATACGACCCCTACGCTTGACATGATAATCAGCTAAAAAAAGTAGTTCAATCCCCTCGAGGGAAAATACTTCGTGGTAAACCTCGTTGACAAACGTGTGCTTTAACACGACCCCAGATAAGTCACTGCAGGTTTGAAGATGAGGCGATTGGTATAGGAGCCTTTTATGTCAACGTCTAGTTAAATTGGTTCCCACAAACCCCTGTGTTTCTAAACCAGGGGTAAGGAGTAGAAGTGGGGGGGGGGGGCAGAATCCCAATTGCGACGCTCTAGGTATTAACAAATATATAAGGAAAGTTTTTACAACAACCCCCCCCACTCCTCCCACCCCTCCAAAAAAGAAAAAAATATCTATTTTTTTACGTTTGGGAAGTATCGTACGCTTGTAAGATATTTAATACTGATCAAGCGTCTAGGAGCACGTAAACATTTCTCTTACAAAAAATCTAAATAAATAAATAAACAACTTTCATATATAAATGTGTATCGTTTTGTCTTCCCTTACAGTGCCTTGGAGCAGTTGTACCGGTGAGATCTTTATTATTTCGTTATATATATTCGATATATATATATATATATATATATATATATATATATATATATATATATATATATATATATATATATATATATATATATATATATATATATATATTGGTCAACGTTTGTATTAATTAAAGCAAGACCCTAAATCAAAGCAAAAACAACTACACGTTGTATACACTATCTTTATCCGTCTATGGCTTGGATTTTGTTTTTATCACTTAACCATTTTGAGAAAGGACTTTAAAAAAAAACTGAGGCTCATCAATGAAAGTGGCGGGACTACTTAGCCTAACACAAATACCGTTAATGGTCAATTTCTCAGATATAATACAATAAACATAATCATAATTGGCATACATAATATGTTGTTATTGCCTCTGAAAACATGTTTACAGTGCTGTGCAAATTTATCATGTTATACCAGTTAGCTTTCAAAGAGTATTCAACGGATTTCGCATCGATGAAAACTAGAATAACTTTAACACTATTTTTTTATTTTGTCTGTTGTACCTTTTCCATCTGTTTTATATCAGCATAGCCGTATAGATATGATTATTATGATTATTATTAGTATTGTTGTTGTTATATTATTATTATTATTATTATTGAGGACAAAAATAAGGATCATAGGGACATTAAACAAAGAAACTTCAAAGATTCGAAATTTTTACTTTTAGATCTCGAAATTTCGATTTTAAAGTCTCAAAATTTCATTTACATGTCGCTTTGTCCACATTTTAATCTCGAAATTTCTACTTTTCCCTTATAAACCACTGTAGATTATGCTAAAGGAAATTATCTCCAATCTAACATTTTCTGTTAAATTTGCTTTCTTTTGACAGTGTGGATCTGACAAACACTCATACCAGGTAAAAAAAATATATATAATAAAAATGTCATTTTGTTTTAATCTGTTTTATTATAAATTTTGCCCATCCGATGCGCGCTTCGATGTCGACGTTTGTCATCACATTTATTTAAATTCACATGAGGAAGGCGTCAACATTTGAAACTGCATAGTTTCACATCGTTTTCAGAATCATATCATTGCAACTAGGCTAATATATTATTGAGTGAAAACATTGGAGTATCCGTTTGAAGGTATATTCCGGCGGTTGAAGTTAAAAACTGTTGAAGAACATTTGCCAGTATGACGTCACAGACCACATACTGTGAACCATTGTAGGGAAGATTCGATGGTTTAGACATTTGAATGATTTTATATTGTCGCTATAGCCTAACGCTAGTTATATTCCGTAAGGTACGGTACTTGCTCCTGCAGTGATGGGGGTATTACTTGCAGAATAAATATTTGAATTCACTCAGCTGCTACTTTAACTTGATTCTGTATAATTATTTCTAATGTCTTGGTTCTGGGGAATATAATCACTGCACAGCTATTACTAAACGTAAGTGACATGGTGGTCTGCGCGAATACGTGTGCATTGACAATAATACTGGCCTAGGCTTCCTTATAATCTGTAGTTTGGTTACGTACCTTGTAATGGTATAGTAGTAGGCTAGGCCTATTAATCGGTAGTTTGGTTACGTACCGGTAATTGTATAGTAGTAGGCTAGGCCTACATATCGGTAGTTTGGTTACGTACCTGGTAATGGTATAGTAGTAGGCTATGCCCATTAATCGGTAGTTTGGTTACGTACCGGTAATGGTATAGTAGTAAGCTAGACCTACTATTCGGTAGTTTGGTTACGTACCTGGTAATGGTATAGAAGTAGGCAATAAGCCTATTAATTGATAGTTTGGTTACGTACCTGGTAATGGTATAGTAGTAGGCTAGGCCTATTAATTGGTAGTTTGGTTACGTACCGGTAATGGTATAGTAGTAGGCTAGGCCTTCTAATCGTTAGTTTGGTTACGTACCTGGTAATGGTATAGAAGTTGGCAGCTAGGCCTATTAATCAGTAGTTTGGTTACGTACCGGTAATGGTATATAGTAGTAGGCTAGGCCTTCTAATCGGTAGCTTGGTTACGTACCGGTAAAGGTATAGTGGTAGGCTGAGCCTATTTATTGGTAGTTTGGTTACGTACCGGTAACGGTATAGTAGTAGACTATAGGCCAATGGTAGTTTGGTTACGTACTAGGCTAGGCCTACCAATAGGTAGTTTGGTTACGTACCGGTAATGGTATAGTAGTAACCTGTTTGAACGTAGCAGCCACTAAGAGCAGCCACTAAGAGCAGCCAATAGTGTATACATCAACGTTACACGCCGTTGGCCACTGATGTTTGTACAATGTGACGAGCGCTGGGTACGCTGTGGCGGAAAAGTGGATCCCCAGCAGCTACTGAGGGCAGCCTAAATTAGCGGACAATAACAAGACTGCTACTTTTTCGTACCTGTTTTAAAGCGATAATAATTAACGTTATGCATACTGTAAAATGTCAATAATTGCACCATATGAGAGATGAGATGTTGCTCTTTCATGTGATATAATTCTGGAATTTAATGGTGGACGATTTATGCATCCATATTGAACTGAAACTTGTAATCCTACCAAATCTTGTGGAGAAAGGCGTAAATTGCGGCAATTTTTATACCATTTTTTTTCTTTTTCAAATGTCTAAACAATTAATTTATGAGAATATGCAACATTCAAGAGAGGTACAATGACGATGTTAAGTTATTCCTCTTACACGTGGTATGAAAAAAACAGTCAGTAACACTTTGATTTATTGAAATTCGATGGCTACAAACCGTTCGATCCTAACAGGAGTGGGATGCAAATGGGAAAATTAGCTCGAAACGCGCGGTAATGTGTTATGATCCAAACATATTATTATTTCAAAATCGATTAATTTGAGTTATCGACCTAGTTAGGAGGTCCGGTTAGCATCACATGAAAGAATAAAATTTCTTCTTTCACGTGTTATACCTCTAATATTGGTAACAAAGCCGATTTTTTGACCAAAAGTGGCCTAAAAGTTTTAAAATATTGATTTTTTTTCTTCAAAATCGATTCATTTTAGTTATGGAGCCTATTGAGATGTCCGGTTAGCCACACATTAAAGTAGACAGGTTCATCTTTCACGTGATATATCTCTACTATCGGTAACAAAACCGATTTCTTGACCAAAAGTGACCTCAAAGTTTTAACCCGATACGGACCACCCTCTAAACGCGCTGTATATACGTAATGTTTAATGATCAGAAAACTGTTTATTTTTTTTTTCTTTTAAAATCGATTTTTGTTACCGATAGTAGAGGTATACCACGTGAAAGAGGAACCTTTCTACTTTAATGTGGTGCTAACCGGACATCCCAGTAGGCTCCATAACTAAAATTAATCGATTTTGAAAAAAATAAAAAATTTAAACAGTTTTCTGATCATTACACATTACGTATATACAGCGCGTTTAGAGATGTCCGTATCGGGGTTAAAACTTTAAGGCCACTTTTGGTCAGGAAATCATTTTTGTTACCGATAGTAGAGGTATACCACGTGAAAGAGAAACCTTTATACTTTAATGTGGTGCTAACCGGACATCCCAGTAGGCTCCATAACTAAAATTAATCGATTTTGGAAAAAAAAAAACCTTTCTTATTTATGCACTAATTGAACAACACACTCTACCGCAGCGCCAGTTATAACTAACACACACGACCGCAGTTGTAGTACTGTGTGTCATGTCTTACTGTCCTTTTCTCTTAGTGGCTGCTGTTAATGTCTGCTCTTAGTGGCTACTAATCAGTAGTTTGGTTACATACCTGGTAATGGTGTAGGCTAGGCCCACTATAATCGGTAGTTTGGTTACGCGTACCTGGTAATATTATAGTAGCAGCATAGGCTCACGCTGAAGATGTGTGTCATGCATTGGATTCCGGGCTTACATAGCGTACCGAATATGCATGGTTGTATACTAATGGTGTGTCGTAACACGTAGCCGGCCCTCAATAAAAGTGTAGTACAATTCATTGGCATTTTCATGAATATTTATTCTGATGTTAATTCGGTCATTAGAATGTTCATGAGTACAATTGGTCAAGAAAGCACTGACTAATATAATATTCATGAGTGGAAAAATTCTACTTTCTGTACGTGTGGCATATAGAAGCAACAACTCTTATTTGAAGGACGCCACAGTAGACTAAACTTAAAAGAGCGGTATTTGCATCATTTAAAACTGCACTGGCGCGAGTGGATTATTCCTTTTCTGCTCAGAATGAGAAACTTTTCTGCTATACAAAAATAAAATCATAGTAGCCTTATTAATATTACCTTCGTAAACAGCAGTTTTTTTAGTATATATAGATTTGAATCCTTCTCTGTTTCAAAACTTTAGAGGCAAACCCCGATAATATGTCTCCTAAGCAACATAACAAGACCTAATCTACAATGATACTTACATACTTACAAAACGTATATTATTTTGCAGTGCCGTCAATTAGCGAAAGGAATAAAGGGCAGAAAAGGAGCACCAGTGAGTGGATTTTTATTTGAATTTTACAATTTGTTTTTGGTTTTGTCTTTATCTTAAACTTGTTATGCTGTTTATGAAATATAACATTGTTATTGATCAAGAAAAGTTACAATCCATGATATTGATCACTGAATATTGTTATATCGTCATTCGTTTTATATTGTCAAAGAACGTAGTTAATCAGGAAAAAAAAAGTTGATGCTGATACATCAACTGGTTCATATCGTTGTACTGTTAATATCAGTTTTCTGTGATTTTCTCTAATCCATTGAATAATGCTGGTATGTATTTCTTTCTTAAGTTAACCTTGTTAATTGAGGGCGCTATTTCCCAAATCAATTGGTTACTATCTTTGTGGCATATTTTTTTTTCACAGTAAGATGTTGATACGTCAGTAGGTTATTTTCTCAAATCAATTGATTAATGATTATTACGTTATAATTAAAGTTGTTTACATCAGGAAGTTGTATCTCAAACTGATTATTGATATCGTTTTAATGCTATATTTCTCAAGTCAAGTTACTTATATCGTTTTAATGCTATATTTCTCAAGTCAAGTTACTTATATCGTTTTTATGCTATATTTCTCAAGTCAATAAGTTTACTTATTCAAGCTTGTTTTCTTTATGGTATAGTGTTTGACGACATAGAAATGACCAAACAAGGTCATGCGTCATTAATTACTTTCTAACATATCAATTTTTTCAAAATAATCCTACCAATACTTCGTTTGTGACAATCTTTCCGAACAGTGTGTGAAAGGAAGAATGGGTGAAAAGGGGGAACCCCCGAAGCCAAATCTGCTGGTAAGATTGTATATATAAATATATATAATATATATATATATATATATATATATATATATATATATATATTTATTTATGGACCAACTGGGAAGAACCAGTGACCTCAAGGGTTAAAAAGCCCTACAGCCGCTATGTCAACTGAGTTAACATCTTACGATCCCTGTAAGGCGGTACGGGGTGGGGGATGGGGTGGCGAGGGAGGTAGGGGGGGTGGCGAGGGATGGGCGCTGTCAGAAGGAAGCCACGGTACAATTTGTTTTACCACGATGAGCTACGGATCATACCGCTGTTCCATTCAACTTATTTCAGTCAAACGGAATTTGTTATTTGTCATTTTAATAATTATTAATTTGATGCAAAGATATTTAGTAATTTTTAAAGTAAATGACAAATTACCATGCTGATCGGAAACCGAGTACAGAAAACTGTAAACGTAATTCTATTAACGGATGCTTTAGTCTGCGGTGAGAAGGTCTCCCCTTTTGACCTGAACATGCTGCGCGTTTTCGTGTGCTTTGGTTCTGACCTCTTGGTGACCCTTCGTAATACCTTGACTGTCCTAGAAAAGGGTCCCGATGGGATTTTAAACGACTGCCCAGACTGACGGATGTGTTTGGGTACATCTGGCAGCTAAAGCGACGACAAGAGCAAGAAGCAAAAGAACGATGTCACCATGGCAGTTGAACAAAGAAAGTCGCCAGCTTTTTCTTTGCCACATTTCAATTACTTATCGACAGAGGAAATCTCTAAAACTTCTACCAAATAGAATTCGCGAGTGACGGAGGAGTTTGTCAGTCAAATCCGAATCATTCCATCAGCCGTAATGATCGCGATTTATAACGACGAGGTTTACTGATCACTCTATAAACTAAACTAATGTAACAGTTGCGTAGCAAGAACCCCCCCCCCCCCCACCGCACCCAACCCTCCCCCACCCACTTCCCCATAAAAAAAAACACGGGATAAGTGTGGAAGCTCATTTTTCAGAGCGTGAAACGTTTACTTCTGACCTAGACCTAAGCAAGGAATAGGCTATGTGATGCATGTCCCCCTAACCACCCCACCCTCAATCCTAAGCTCCCTCCCCACCCCTCAATCTTACGCCTATGACTATAAAGACTATGACTATGCAGACAAAAAAAAAACACGAAATATCTTGCGCATTTATATACCTAGGGATTGACTCAATTGCAAAGCATATCAATACATGTATATTGTAGTAGAATAGAGATGTTGATTTAATTGTTACACATGAAGTAGCTCTAATTGAAATAAGTTATACCTTGATTTTCGAATTGTTTTTTAACAGGGTCCAGAAGGACCGCCTGGCCCCAAGGGTGAGAAAGGTGGGACTGGTCCAAAAGTAAGTTATTCTCTTTTAATGTTAGTACCAATATTTTGTATTATTATTATGATTATGATGATGATGATGATGATGATGATGATCATGATGATGATGATGATGATGATGATGATGATGATGATGATGATGATGATGATGATGATGATGATGATGATGATGATGATGATGATGATGATGATGATGATGATGATGATGATGATCATGATCATGATGATGATGATGATCATGATGATCATGATGATCATGATGATCATGATGATCATGATGATCATGATGATCATGATCATGATCATGATCATGATCATGATCATGATGATGATCATGATGATGATCATGATGATGATTATCATGATGATGATGATGATGATGATGATGATGATTATCATGATTATTATGATTATTATTATTATTATTATTATTCGTATGCCACCGTGATTCACGCTTCTAAGAAAGTGAACGTGTTTTTTTTTCTTTCTTCTTAAAATTTTCTTGTTATTAAAATCAGGATAAAATATTAGCTATTCAATTATTTGAAGAAATAGGTGAACACAATTTCGAGATAAATTTATGAAAATTGCCGATAAACTTCTTATTAATCTTGCAGGGGGGTGAAGGTGCCCTGCCAAAACCAGGCGTTGATGCACCACAGGTAAGTTGGTGATACACTTTTTTCACTTCCGGTCTCCTTTTTCCTTTCTTACCCCTAGATACCCAATGTCAAGTGAATATGATTTCAGCATTCTATTTTTTTTTCGGCACGAGCGCTATTAATGACGTCACACCGTTCCAGAAGTAATACAAAAAACGTCGTGTTTTACTGAAGCCATTTAAAAAAAAAATCTAAGATCCTAACATTCAAGTAAGCGAATCCAGAGTATTGGAGTTATTGTTGCTTTTTAAAACAGAAGGGGTAGTGACCACCCCCCCCCCCAACCCTTCAGCCTTTCTCATCATTTCCATGTTCACAGGTTTTCCTATGTTATAATCCCCTTTCGTTCCATTTCACTTTTAAAGTCTGCTCTATTCATTATATTTTTGGGGGCACTATTCTGGTATATTCTTTGCCGTCTGTCCGTCCGTCTGTGTCTCTTAACTGTGTTCTTACTTTATGTTAGTTTCCAGTAAGAAGATCCTGCTAAGATCGAAACATCAGGCTCTCTACTCTAACTCTTACGTATTGAAAATAATTATGATTAATGTTGCTATTCAATCTTGTTGATGATTTTTGTTTGGCAGCCGGACTGCACGCTTTCAACCCAAACTGCATCTCCAGGCTTAATTATAGACGTTAGTATCTCATCGGTTCTGTATTCGTTTAAATTTAACTTGTTGTTCATGATTGTGAAGTGTCGACCAGTTATATGTAGAGAAACACCATCCGTTTCACATAATTATGTCTGAAGAAAAATCTATACTCATGTTACAAGTTAATATCAGCATACAAATATTAAACTAACTATATTTTATACAATTATATAAACATGTTTACAACTCAAATCATCAGCATATCTGAGGATAAATTCAACCTGAATAATGTTTTCGATTTTTTTCCCCCCACCCTACCGGCGTTCACAATATAAGCGTTGCCATGCCTTCTCACAATTTTATATAGAATTTATATCAACATGTTCGGTGAACAATACAAGTATGAGAAATGTTACAAATATAAGACCTCGCCAACATTATCCATATACAGGCCCTGGGATTAACTCCCAGTACATAATTTTGCAGAAAGATAGGCATCATGCTAATTATTAATGACGAGGTCAATTTTGTTACCTGACATACGGATATTTCTCCTTACATTATGAAACAAATTGCGTTCGAGAAGATTGTGCGTTATAAAGGCTCTAAAGTGAACATTACGTAGTGTTATTGCAACTTTGAATTGAGTAGAAGAGAAATAACAGTGCTGCGCTCTGAAAAAGTTACCTTTCCTTTTCTTGCAAGTGAAGTTTTCGGCTCGTCGCTACAAAATGCAGATAGTAATGAAACGTGATACCTTGTTATCTTTAGCTGGACCTGAGATGTCCATCGCTGTATCGTTTGAACACTGTGCTGTGGGTATTGACCGCAGCTGTATGTACTGACTGTACACTAGTGTCTAATTACCGAAGGTAGCAAGCTGTGTGCGTATTTTCTGGGATCGATGGTGGTGTCTAACACTTCTGTTACACCTCATTTGAAGCTAGGTCAGATTACCGGCATTAGACATTTCTTTTTGCGCGAGTCTTCCCACCCTAAGGATTTGATTAACGATGTCATGTCTATCAACGAAAACTCCAAATCACTCAATTGTCTGCGTTTTTCATAGGTGTAGTTCCTTAGAAATGATGATCTCAAAATAATTAAGGTTTTGTGCCTATGCAACGTACAATTGAGCAGAGTTGGACCACAAAATGTCTGCTGTGTCAAGTTCTTTCATACCCCTAAATTGACACATTTGTTGTTAAGCTACTGCTGTAGTGTAGGCCTAAGTATATATCCATTGACTTTGAATGCTGTTTGCTATGCTCTGCACCTCTAAGCTCAGACACCAGAGAGAAGTGGTATTATATTGAGGTAATTTTGGTTATTTTTAGGGAGTAAGATTTCCAAAGCCAAAAAACATGCAAAACTGGGGGGGGGGGGGGTGTTAAAAGCTTTAAAAAACAAACACAATTTGATCTGCATATACCTGGAATGGATTCAAACTCATGAAATGTGTAACTCTGCTTGGCTGTAAAAAGTTTAGGTTGCCTGCTGTATCGATGCTAGTAATATTTGAAGGTTCGTCAATTATGAATTCCTTTAATATAAAACTTGCACTTATTTCCTTTTCACGTATTAAACAATTTGATAAGTTGATAAGTTATTAAAATCATATGGTAATATTTCTTTCCTAATATTTAGTCGATATTTGCTGTTGGCGGAGATCCCGGAGATCATGGATTTGATGGGTTTGCGGTAAGTCAAAGACAAAACCAAATATGGAAAAGGTAATAATGGGGACGTCTATGACAAGCACGAATACAGTGACGACAGCGATCGAGAAGGATATATGACGACGAAGATGACGATGGTGGTAGTGATGTTGATAGTGATGGTGATTGCGATGACGGGGATAGTGGTGGTGGTGATTGCGAGAACAAGGGCAAGGGTGAGGTCGTGACGAATTGCTGGGACGAGGAATATACTGACACGGGGAAGACGACCACGTTAGCGAGGACGATATGGTGGAGATTACAATCACGACCATCAAATTGATGATGACCACGACCAAGATCGTGATTGTCGAGGGCGACGATGAATACGACTACACGGTGACGACATAGATGACAAAGACAACTATGAGACGGCGAGAACGATGACGACTATGAGGTGGGGAGGACGATAACGATGACGACTGTAAGGGGGAAGGAAGACAACAATGTCGACTCTGAGGGGGAAGGACGATAACGATGACGACTGTGAGGGGGCAAGGACGATAACGATGACGACTGTGAGGGGGAAGGACGACAACAATGACGACTGTGAGGGGGATGGAAGTTAACGACTGTAAGGGGAGGGCGATGACGATGATGATCACAATAATGAGGGAAGGGGGAAGATGAGAACGATGATGATGATGATGATGATGATGATGATGATGATGATGATGATGATGATGATGATGATGATGATGATGATGATGATGATGATGATGATGATGATGATGATGATGATGATGATGATGATGATGATGATGATGATGATGATGATGATGATGATGATGATGACGATGATGATCATGATTATCATCATGATCATGATGATCATCATGATGATGATCATGATGATGATGATGATCATGATCATGATATTTGTTTTTCCCCTACTGTAGGGTGCTAAGGGAGTTAAAGGCGCTGCAGGAACTCCAGCAACTCCTGGAAGTGTTGTAAGTATTGTTTCAGTTTAAATCAGAGTCCAACTGTTACGGGCAAATATCTTCACCAAAATACTATGGAACGCCGTTTCACGCAATTCGTTCAGTTTCTGTTCGGACATTCAGAAACTTTCTCTGAACCATGACTCTTTAATGGCTAGTTTTGATGTACTTTCTTTATTCACCAATGTTCCTATTGAATATAAAATTGATGTTATTCTAAATTACATATATATACAAAAACGCATTGTTTGTACAATTGAACGTGTTGATCTATTTTTAACAATTCAATGTATGAGCAAATTGATGGGTGTGCCATGGGCTCTTCCTTGAGTGTCTGTTTAGCCAACTTGTTTATGTGCCACCTTGAGGAGAAATTGATCCAAATTTGTCCTAAACTTAACTTTTATAGAAGATATGTGGATGACATTTTTGTAGTTATTTCAGCAGACTATGTGGATGATTTTCTACATGTATTGAACTCTTTTCATAAATCTATTCAATTTTACTTATGAAATGGAATACGGGGGTAAATATTCTTTTCTAGATATAGACATTTTCAGAATGGTTGGTTCCAGCGGTACTGACACTATCGCCACTTCCGTTTTCCGTAAGAAAACTTTTACAGGGTTGTTTCTTAATTGGAAATCCTGGTGTCCCAAAAAGTATAAAATTGCGGTTATTAAGGCTTTGCATGAACGCGCACGTAGATTGTGTTCGTCGGATTCCTTGTTCGTTCATGAATTGCAATTTACTAGACGCATTTTTACTTTAAATGGGGTTACCCTAGGAAGTTGTTGCATGAAATGGAGAACTATACTTCTAAATTAAGAAAACAACTGGGCATGGGTCCTGTAATTAAATTTGATCATGGGGAGACCAAAGAAAATATTGTTTATGTTAAATTACGATACTGTGGCCCCAGCAGTGATAAACTCGCTAAGACTTTAGGTAGTTACATTAAAGGGTTTTGTGATGACAATATTCATATCAAAAGAATGTTTCTGCAAAATAAAATTTCTGCTTTGTTCAATTTCAAGGATGCTTATAAGTTAGATTATGCCAACAATGTTGTATATAGGATAAACTGCCCGGACTGTGATTCCTTTTATGTCGGAGAAACCAATAGACGGCTTAAGGATAGATTCAAAGAACATCTGATGAGCTCTTTTGGTGGTCAGAAAGGCGCTATTAACCTTCATTGTACTGCGCACAAACATAATCTGCCTACTTTTGTTGACCATTGTGCCGCTATTGGTAATGAACCCCAGTGGTTCAGGAGGTAGATTAAGGAGAGTCTCCTAATAAAAGACTTAAATGCTGACTTAAATTGAAACGTAGCGAGCTACGGGTTGAAGCTATTCTAATCCCTATTTACTTTTTATTGCTGGTTGTTCTAATCATTCCTAGTTTAAAACTTCACTCATGTTTATCACTATTGTCGTCTTCGGATGTATATTAGCACTTGTATTTAATTGATCTTGTACAATTGCCTGACGATGGAGTGGTGACCACTCCGAAATATAGCAGTATGTCGTTGTTAAGAATATTCGCTTGTTTATCTTTTATATTATCAGTATGGACCACTACTATTTATATATATATATATATATATATATATATGTATATAGATATATATATATACATATATATATATATATATATATATATATAAAACCCTGTTCAATTTGGTATCTAAAACCGCGTACGTATGCACAACCTATGTATACAAAAACGCGAACTTGTGAACAAAGTAGGTATACAAAAACGTGTACATTATTGTGCACACTTTACGAACTGGCAGGAATACATGTTGAACGACATATACAATACGGTTTCCATATAGAAGTTTGACTAATGTTGAAACAATCCATTCATCACAGATGTTTGCAAGCTCCCATTGTAAAGCATAGCATGATCTTGATGATAACATCAAGTTATGATCATTAATCATATCTGATGTTGGCCACCTTCTTATCTTTAAAGAGGTTATGAAATGAAAAAATTTCATGTCTTGGAATGGTTTATCTTCATTACTACAACACCACCCATGCACAACTTTCCGTAAATACGGCTTCAAACGCCAGAAATTCGCTGTCAAAGTATTCCCTAGAGACCTCTCGAGCTGCCACTCGTAAAAAAAAGCAAAGCTGCCCACAGCAGTTCATCTGACGTCATCAAAGGAACCATTTCAGCCAAAGCCGACTCCCCGCTGTTTACCGATACGGCATTATACAGTTTACAACTTGTAACCACAACACTCTTCTCATCAATAGTCTTCTCTCGAATCTTCCGATTCCGACGAAATAGGACTTCACCTCTCAGGACATTCGTAAGCTTTGACTAAAATTATTTTCTTGAGGAACAAGCGGGGGAAATAGTTTTGAGGGTGATGAAGATAATATCGGTGTTTTTCCCTATCAATTGAGCCCCTTGCAGAAGAATTGTAAAACGATCCCGATGGCCGAGACGCGTCGCTGCCGTGTGAAGTCCCCGAGCAGAACGTTTGGACGACCCTGAACCGAAACTGATCGGTTGAGCATAAACAAAACCACCGTTATTAAGACCTTCATATGATTTAAATTATCTCGAATGTCAATGATCCTACTACTTAACTTGTCTTACAGTGCAAGGAAAATGTGACGTTCTGTACAGTGCAAGTGCAACCATAGTACTAGTAGTGGTACCATGGGTCTAGACCTAACTAATAGACGT